>NC_051178.1:121818667-121949675 GCF_013339695.2 Rhipicephalus sanguineus
CGTGAACGCCACGCGCGACATGGCACGAACTATTTTCTGCATCGGAGGCTTGCGAGGACCAATCGTGCCAACTTTTCCCCTCGCTGCCCCTCGTTCTCTGCATCCGTGCTGCAGCGCAGCCTTGGTTGATTTCGGAAGTTTAGGTTTCACCATCAGCCGGTCGCGTTATCACTGTTCTCTTGTGCTGGGCTACAATAACTATACGGCGAAATTCAAGCTCACTGTTATAGAGTTTGCCGAAGAAAACGGGAACCAAGTCGCCGCCAACTGACTCTCGTGACTCTCGTTCAGTGTGAACGAGAGTCACGTATGGTACTGGATGAAGCAGAAGAGTTCGCTTGTCAATACAAGACTGGGAAGGAGAGCGTTCCGAGGACCGAAGCAGGGAAAGTTTCCTGCCGTTGAAAAATACCTTTTCAAATATGTGCAAGAGCTTAGGTCCACCGGTATCACCGTGCCGTGGGACCTCGTTTCTCCCAGCATTGTCAAGAAGCATCAAGAAGACAGGGCTGTCAAACGCGCTCGATGGAACCGAGGACGATGCGCTTTGGGAGGGCGGTGACAGCGGCCGCGGCAATGATTCCCAGTCGGACTTCTCGACCAATGATTCTGACTAGACTGTGCATGACCAGATATGGCTGGTTAAAGTACATGCTAATTCTGTTAAAATAAACAAGTACCCCTCGTTTGTGCTATAATTGATTTTCTTTTTTAATGTATATACTGCGTGCATTAGGACTATATATTGTGCATTATTTCGGATGTGTTCGCAAAATCTCCGCGTAATTTGCGCACCCCCTCTTCGGAGCTCCAAATTCGCGAAAAAAAGTGTGCAAATTATGCAAGTAAAATACGGTATGTACACTGCTGCAGTGTTAAAAGAATGTCCTGATAAAAATGGTGTCATTTTATATTACGTAAACATTTAAGTGCCGACACCAGGAGGCACTCAGATCAATGCTCACCTTTCATTATCCACGAAGAATTTGTTTCACCAGGGTGTACTCGAGCCATTAGCAGTATATATGGCCTGGATACTGTTAACAGAATAAAAGTTGTTGGTTAGATGTGTGCACAACTAAATAGACAAAACCACTTCAGTGCCAGAATTAGCAGTGTCATTCAAAGTAGAAACGGCAAAAGAAGTTCACTTCATGAATAAATTTAGTTTGTGGTTACATACGAGCTTTCTCTCTCTCTCACTTACTCACTAAATCAATCAATCAATCAATCAGTGAGCGAATGGCTGGGTGAGTGAACCAGCTTTCATTCCACCCATTCATTTTACATTTAGAAGGTGCTCAAATCAGTAATATTCAGTTTGCGATGCTTACGGCACATCAGACCAACTGTGTACAGTAGCCGAAGTGAGTATACCATGTCATAATATTCGATTGCACTCTCTAAAATATTGAATATTCACACAAGCCCACTGAATATACACATGTATTACTAGTACTACATGGATAGTGGCTGGTATGCACAGATATACTAGCTCTGAATTTTAATACTGCATGCTTCTGTTTTAACGTTATTGACACAGCGTGGCGGTCCTCTTTCCAACAGCAGTTCATAAAAAAGAAAAAAAAGGAGACTGCTCTGTGCATAAAAAAAAGCTATATAAAAATATATATATACTGCTCTGTCATTGCTGTTACTTTTGTATTTTGTATTTGTATTAACTATCATGCTTGGACCATGAGTCCGCAGTATTGAATAAATAAATAAAATAAATAAATAAATAAAGGAGCTGATATGATTTTCTTTCCCATTCTCATGTCCACCTTAATTCCAGTTGGAACACAATGCTACCTCTCAACAGGAGTAATCAGTGCAATTCACTAATCTTCCTTAGCTATTATTAGTGTGCCAAGATCTTGTGACCAGGCCTCTGTTTGAAAGCATTGAAATGGCAGTGGATTTTCGAAGGAAGCAGCCTTATGTGTCTACCTGCAAGTGTAATGGACTTTAATTTCAAAGTGTGTTGTACAGGCATTATTTATCTAACAGTCACCACACTCTTGTCAAGTATAGTAACTCACATTCCAAGGGCTGGGCTGTAATGGTCAGCAGAGGCACGGGGTTGCCAGCCATGGTCCTGCACAGCTCCTGTCGCTCCAGGAATATGTTACCACGGTCATATGAGCTGAGCCAAAGTTTAAGGTGTGCCTGCACATTTAGCGAAAAGAAAATTTTTTCCCTTATGACAGCAGCTTTTTATGCACGAAGAATGAGCACCATTGCAGTACATCTGTAGGCAGAAATGCTTTCAACAACATAGTACACTCATTCTCGTGTTGTTAATTCACAAAAGCTACTAAAGATAAAGAACTTTGTTCCATGCAGCACACAGCGTGGTTCCATGTGACAATATACCCTCTCCCCTCTCCTCTTTTTCAGTAATTTTAGTATTGAATGTCACAATTAGATATGGCACTTTAAACTTAGCATTAAATCCCATGACCATAGGTTAACACTGTTATGCTTTGTAAATCTTATCCATACTAGCTTTCTTTGTGATGCTTTCACGTCATTCATGTAAGCTGCATTCCAGTTTTCTCCATACAACCACATGAAAATGATCACCCAGTCTAAAAGCATCACTATCCCATGCTGCTAGAAGTCGGTAATTGTGGAGTACTCATGTTAAGACTGTGGATTATCTTCATCTATTATCATAAAACAATGTTAGCCATCTGGCAAGAGTGACTGAAAGATGACATCACTCCATGTATCCAAAGCTAGAGCTTCTGCTAATGTGCTAACCCAGTTAAACTTAGAAAGGCTACTGCAATGTAGATCAATATATCCGTAATATGAAATAAAAAATATGTCTATCTGAAGCTTATCTAAAATCTCTGCACATGTAGGCCAGCCTCTCAATGTGAAACGTGGCAATTTACCAAGTTGTTCTTTAAAGCTGCATCGAAGGCATGGTGCTTGAGTCCCTCACTCCTTATTCATTCACACTATCTTGCGGAATACACGCTTTCACGTTACTGACGCAGCGTGGCGGTCCTCTTTCCAACAACAGTTAGTCATCTCTGGTAATAGTAGCCTTTACCGCATCACAATGCTGTGTTGCAGTGAAGCTACTGAAGAAACTTCATCATTACAGTAATACCTCGTTAACTCGAACTCGCATATCTCGAAAAAACGGCTAAGTCGAAATTTTCTGCGGCACCGAACGATTTCCCATAGGTGCAATGTATTTATTGCCCTTTATCATGAAGTATTTCTGTGCCCCTTTTCGGTTATCTCGAAATCTTGACTGAGAGTGGAACAAAAACTTCGTCGCCGAACCATTTCACGAGGTTTGCGCGATGCCGCACTTATGACAAAGCGGACACTGTTGCCAGATGTGAAGTCGGAACCAAGCGGCATACCAACTTTGTCAAGCAACCTGTGTCACATCATGTGATGCTATAGACATGCACAGAGGCAGGCCCTGCAAAATAGCACGGTTCGTAAACTTCGTTTTGTTTACTGCCAGAGATGCGATTTCAGTATTGTTTTATTTACACAAGGCACGTCGCGTGAATTTTTTCGTCAGCCGTGCGATGTGGTGAGGATAACACCGCCAAAGCAAAGCAAGTCACTGATACTGCAAAGAAAGGTAGCCCTAGTCAAAGAAGCGGATTCAAGGCTTGAAGTTTACGGACGTCAAAACGGTGCTAATTGTGTGGCTGCATCGTGCGACAGGAGGCAGCCTTCCAGTCACAACATTGACGGAGAAGGCCGATTCTTTGGACTTCGCGATGGGCTACACTGATCTCACCTGCAACATCAGCTGGTTTGACCATTTTCTTGAGCGAAACAATGTGGCGTCACACACGGCGATCGCAGCAGTGTCAACGCAGCTACTCAAGGGGTGACGACATCAGCCGAAACAACAAGCTTCGCTTGACGCGAAATAAAGTTGAGTGCAGTGGCGGGGACGATTGCCACATGCGAAGTGTTAAGGAACTCGAGAAAGCTTTGCTAGGTGCAAGTGTTACTGAGAGGCAGACCAGCCTTAGTCAGTCTTTCAGCACTAAATAAAAGGCAGTGCCAAAAAACACAGCTGGTTGAGAGCTGTTATGTCATCATTTTTCTTTAAAACATTTACAAACAGCGAGTTAGGCGCTCCTGTTAGGAAACTGGTCAGTGTAGTAGTAGCGTTTTTAGATAGAACTGGACTAATCAATAGAATTTGCGCAACTTTGCTTATCTCTAAAATCTGCTTATCTTGACATTTTTTCTGGTTTTTACTACTTCGATTTAACAAGGTATTACTGTATATGGAGTACAAATGAGATCACTGCTGTACGAGCCATCCATATTTTCATACGCAAACCTCACTCAATTTTCCCTCAATTGCTTGCACTGTTCCTTGGTTTCAGTGTGCCATTTAACACCATCTACAAAAACAGTGCCAGGTTGTCGGCACATATGAACATTCCTGATGCCGCAAGTTACCACAGGCCAGTTATGAAAAATGTACTTGCAAGAGCGCAGAATGGCATTCACTGTATTGAATATGAACGTGAACTGGAGTTTCATATATGTGCGCCGTAATAAGCTATACTTTTGCATAAGATTTGCAAGGAATGTTACAAGTGTTCAGTATATCTGGGTTTCACTGACTAGTATTGGAACAATAATGGTAACTTACCTTAAGGAGGGAAAAACCGTAGGGGAAGCTGTTGGCAATGTAGCACACATCTCCAGCATGGGGAAAGCGGACAGTGAAGCTCAGTGTGAAGAGGGGTCCCTTGTCAGCTCGCCAGTGCAGGTTGCGCTGGTAGCTGATGCCACCACCAATACGACGCCAGCCACGGCCATTGGCCGCATCTCGGACCGAGAAGAGCAGCGGGCACTGGCCTGCACCGGCATATTTAGTACTAACTCAATTTCGAGCTTTCCTTCTACAGCGTTCACCATATTATGCTAGTCTACATTCTAGCAACCAACAGTGAAGATAGTGAATTCATAGGTAGTCGTGCCTGCAAGTTAGTGTCGAGCCACAGGATACACCCAACAGTAAGGCTAACCTTACCCATCTGAAAAATTTTTAATATACAAATTACGCCAGGTGTTCTTGTATTCTGGCCCGTTGAAGGCAGCTGCATCATCTGGGAATTGAACTAAACCTCATGCTCGATAGCAGAATCCTGCAGTCGGTCAACCATTTTGGAACTGGGACTAAAGACAAGTCATCTTTAGCACTCTACACCACATTCAGGTGTGTTTCACAAATATGACTGTTGTGTTTTACATAAATGCTGTAAATTTTCACTGTCATTCGTATGTACAAACACTGAAGATACACGACAGTGTAACTGTAGATTCTGGTTTACTATCGACCACTCAGAGTTTCTTCGGTGTACTCTAAGACCCCATTTCACGAGCTCTTTTGCTTCCTGTTCCCAGTGAAATGAGATTGTCCTAGCAGAGAATCAAATGCATAAGCTCGCATCGAGCATCATGATGCCACAGTCACTACAGCAGTAACTAGCACTACTATATTAGAATACATGCGTCACAGTGTTTATTATTGTTTAGGTGCAATGAATGAAGCACATTTTCTTTTTTTCCTTCACTCTATAAAAACATTTAATTATGATGCAATGTGTCTGGTTAGATAAGCTTGCAGGCACAATTAAACTGCTACCTAGACAAATTTTTTTTTACTGATTGTGGTCTCATTTTTTGTTTGGGCATTACTTCTTTTTTCATGTGTACCCTTAATTGATCGCATCATCCCTGTAATGACCCTCAACAGAGGGTTAACAGAATAACAAAGTAGATGCAGTCAAAATGTAACAAAGTCAAGCCGTATTTGTCCCAAAAAACTTCCATGATTAAAAAATGTCACTATGTTAGAGCACTAGAAGAGAAACTTGGGCTAGTTGGTGGTTCATCATTGTCTTCCTTGGTCCCCGTCGGTTTTTAGCGCTGTTTTTCCTTCACTATGTTAGAGGTTTCGGTGTTTCAGCAGCAACATTCGCTTCACAAGTTTTAGAACAGCACTGGTTGATAGTACTACCTCTTCAGAAAGCTCTATAAGAATAATCCTGCAGAAATATCACAGCTAATTATGGAATCAAAAGTTCTGAAACACTGCAGACGAGGGTAAAGCATAAAAATATGCTACTACTGGCTCTCGTGGCAATGTGGTACCATGTTTACATGCCATTATCAATCACACACCACCAACATAAATATTGTGGCAAGTTGCAAGTGGTAATATTAATTCACAATATTAACACATTGCAATGACATTGAGACAATATACACTGCTTTCATCACCACCACCATGTTTCCACACTTCAACCATGTGAGCACATTCCAAATGGCATTTTTTTACAGTTACAACTGCCTGCTGTGTTTAGGGAGCATATCTGTGTGTAATATGGCTAGGTTCTGCGCATAAAAAGGCACGTTGAAGTGACTCAGTTGTTAGTCAATGTTCGTGTGTGTCTGTGTGTCTCCTGTCTTGATTTCAGTGGCGCAGCATGCAACTAAAAAATGTGTGTGGGACTGTGATCGCAAATTGGGCATGCCAAGTATGGTTTCTATGCTGGTGCAAAAGATTATAAAAGTAATGTGCCAGTCGATGGCCACTGTTCTTTCCACTCACTGGTAACATTTACATGTGAAAGCATGCATGAAAATGGTGCCTTCACTGTCTGGCAACGCTCTTCTATTTCTTTTTTTTTACACACCATACAGGATCCATGTATGTGAAATGGCTGTAACCATTTCTAACACTGGAAGTGCAAAGCAAAATTACTTCACTAAATTGCGGCAATAAATACATGGTACTCAAGAGAACAGCAAAAATGAATATGAAAAAGGTTTGTTACAGCATCACAAATATGGAGAATTCACTGTGTGTGCCTGGCTATAGGAGCAAAGGCTATTGGGGCATTGGTCATGAGTAGGGCTCCGTGTTTTCGGAGTTTATCTTTCTTGAAATTCGGAGGGTGTTTTTCGGAGTTTATTTTTTTTGGTGGAAATTCAGCGTCTATCGGAGCTTATTTTTAGCAAATCCCAAATTCTCTGAAATTCGAAGTCTAATTTTTCACTATGCTCAATACTTCAACATCTTACATGAAATGATATCTCAACAAGAAAACTTCAAAACACACAAAGCGTATTTTAGATATCTGGAACGTTTGAACGCATAAACACAAATATACTCGAATACAAAACACCTATGTTTGTGCATATTACAACCTCGAAGCTTATCCGCAATAGATGCTAACATACCTTACGAGGTCCGTATATTCGATGTTGTTTGGCGCGCCCTGGCCAGCGCCGCCAGGGGACTGCATTTCAAGATGTATCACGCTGCCAGGGCCTTACGTACGTTGACATCTCTCACCCCATGCGTGACAAGCCCTTTGTTAAATGAGCGATGAATGCGGTCTACAAGATACCGTTGACGTGAAGTAAAGCGAATATCGGCCAAACCGGCTGATGTATCAATGACCACTTAGAACATGGCCTCTCGATAAAGAACGAAACAGGGTTGCAAATTGGTTCTGCAGAATCCCACAAGGTGGCGGAAGAGTTAGGAGAGGGAAATTGACAACCACCCATTTGCAGCCCAAAGCCACAGGGAAATTTACGATTTTAACGGTCATATTTGGCCGTTAAAATCGGAGTTTATCGGATAAATCCGAATTGTCAAAAATATTATCGCCGAGTGTTTATCGGATTTTTTCGGATTTATCCGAAAACACGGAGCCTGGTCATGAGTGGCTTACCTTCTTTGTACAGGCTTCCACTGCGGTCAAAGTTTACAATGTTAAATGTGTAGTCCACATCACTGCGCATGCCTGCCACTTCAAAGTAAAACCAGCGATGGTGTAGGCCTGTGTTGATGTCTGGACTCATCAGCAGGTTGTACTCATATGGCCCAACCTGTAAAAAAAGGATATTTGGTTACACACATGCACGCACACACACACACATTATGAATTTATAAACAATTTCCTTTGTAAAAGGTTTGAAACAGGCTGGAAGACCTTCGAGCTATGATTTTAGCTGCATGTAGTTGTATTACTGGCTTTACCAAAATGCTTTGAACAAGGCTTATATCTTGCTCAGAAATTGCATTTAATGGTTTGCTTTGTACGAGAATGTGTACGGTGCTTGCAATATCATTAATAGTTTATAACAAAGTAGGAACAGTGCTGGACATATTAATTTAGCATTCAAATGAAAGAGTTTGCTCAGCTAAGTGAACCAGTTTTACCAGCGTTTGTTCGAAGCCACCACTGTCTCTTGCATTTTGTTTTTGGACACCATTAGACTCTATACTGTCTTCTATTGATGATATTACTTCAGTTCTCATCAAAATTTATTTAACGGCATACTTCACACATTTCAAAGTTAAAAGACTGTTTTCCATTGCTGAAACTCTTGTGACAGTCATGCACAATTCACAACAAGGAAACACTGTAGTAACCACCTGAATGGCCTTGCGAAGGTTTCCACCTTCAAAACGGGACTCGAACCACAGCCGCTCGGTGACTACTTCCTGAAGAGATCGTGGTGCGTCACTGTTCATCAGAGGTCTTGATGGAGGCAGGCTGTGTAGGGCTAGAGTGTCGTAGTCGTATAAAACGGGAAAACTGCTAGGATCCCTAACATTCTCCAGCCGTATCCGTACTTCTTTAAGTATCTTGTTTCTGCAAAGTGGAACCATAAATGTTGGCTGGAGATGTGATTGCGTCACTTCGAATCATATTCGTTTTTGTCACAATACATTCTAATAATAACGTGAAGGTGCAGTGAGAACCTATATGAATTTTCAGGTGTCAAGAACAACGAAAGTGTCACCAATCTATAGTAGGCTTGTGCGAATAGTAAATTTTAGGTCCGAAGCAAATTCGAAGCAAACAGTGGTTTAGTCGAAGCGAATTTCGAAGCGAATTCGAATAGCTTATATCACATATCATAAAGAAAAATGAGCATATTTGTCATGACCCAACTAACCAGCGCAATAATTTTAAAGTTGAAACAAGGCATATGCATATGTCATTCTTTTTGGTTCAAAGGGAAGTGGAAGCAAATTTGAGTAATAGCAGGATTTGACTTTCGGTATATGTTACGTTTTATAATATGTTACGTTTTAAAATTTACTATCCTTAGAGCATATAAGCCGGTTAACAAGCTTTTAAACTTAAAAAATGATGAATTGATGTGAGGGTAATACAGTAAAACATCATTAATTCAAACTCTGTTATTTCGAAATCCTGCATAATTAGAAGGATTTCCTTGGCCCCGTATTTTGAAATGTAAATTTGAGTGGACAACTTGAAGCGGCGGTCAGTACCAGCCCGGTTATTTCGAAAACTTTGGGTGCCATGTGCCAATTCCCCGATCCCGATTTAGCCGCAAATCCGCAGAAACGATGGTCCTTAAGAGCCACAAGGCAATGCAATATAGCGATACTAATGAGTGACAAGTGAAGCATCCCAGCCTCGCTGCTGCCAGTGCAAGAAAAAAACTATAAACAAAAGGCGGTCTCGTGATCAGCTGAAATGTGCGCCTGCGGAAAAGACATGCTTCACTGCAACACAGCAGTGACACGAGGGCAGCATGACGCATGCTTTTCTCAACGTCAGCGCGTCACGATTTATTCATTCTTTCTGGGAAAATAGAGAAATTAATAAAGGGCGGTCTGACGGAATTCGCGATGTATGAGAACCTCCGAATGGCGCTGGTCCGGCAATTTGCGCACTTGCACTGCTGGCGGAGTACTTGCCTGCAACGCCTACTTCGAAAACTCAGTTCGAAAACTTCAATGATCATCTTTTCTACCCAGAACACATCGCGAATTCCGTCACACTGGTCATTATTAAATTCTTTATTTTTACCAGAAAGAATGGGCGAATGGTCGCATCATGACGCGCTGACGCTGTGAGGAGCAGGTGACATGCTGCCCGCGTGTCACCACTGTGTTGCAGCGAAGCACGTCCTTTAAGCAGGCGTGCCTTTCAGTTGACCACGAGACCGTTTTTTTCCCTCATTATTTTTTTTCCTCGCTCTGGCAGCAGCGAGGCCCGCCGTTTCCCCGTTTAGCGGCAAAATTGGGACCAGGTATTGCTGGAAGACAAAACCCTTGTAGCCACAAACTAGCAGGAACAGCAAACGACCACCTCTGATTAGTTCCAGTAATTCAAAGTTCCTTGCATCCCGCTTTTTGTATGTTTGGTTAATTCGAAAACCCGCTTAATTTGATTTCTCACAGTCCCAGTGACTTTGAATTAACGAGGTTTTACTGTATGTTCATTTAAACTTGAAGTGCGGCTTCGCGGCAGGGCAGATTTCTCCTGGAAAGGTGTGTTCACGGTATAGCATACCTCCACTGCAGTGAAACCACCTTTGCAGGGGGTTACATGCGGTTTATATATGTATATTCGTTCATTTCGAATACTTCGAAATTTCCTAGAATTTAAATTCGTTTCGAAGCGAATTCGAATACTGTAATATTCGTTCGAATATTCGAAGTGCTCGAATATTCGCACAAGCCTAATCTATAGGAAACTAGTAAATGGTCACTGTACTGTTTGGTTCACCTTAACAAAGATCACCTTAATAAACTTCATGCTAAAGGAAGTTTGTTCATTCGGCGTGCTGTTAAACCCCACCAGAGCAGTGACAGATCACACCAACGGCTCACTGCAGTAAAATAAATGTTTTCTCGTCCGTTGAATATGATGTAAAGTCTCATTTGTATCAGCTGCTCACATTCACATGCAGTCGTGGAAGTCACTACAGCATGCACAGGAATGCTGTGAAATTCTCTGCGCACATCTCCTAAGATAGCCAGTCAGCAAGCAATTACACAATATGTCTCACGTTTTGTCCTGTCCCTCTCTTTTAATGCATTCGCTAATAACCCACGCAGTGCAACTTACTCGAATATGCAAGACCAACTAGCCCATTAGCAAGCCTTATCAGAAAGTAAGCATAATGTTGTCAAGGTAGGAGGAATTGGAATGATTACAGCAGTACTACAGTGTGTACTGGAATGTTGTAGGCTGTCATTCAAAAAGTGCAGTCATTGTGCCATAGTCACTATCATCCTCATATTGGCAGAAGATGATATTAGAGTATGTAGCGGAATGTACTGTACTAAAGTAATACAGTGAAATATTCTAGTAAAGTACCGGAAGCTATGCTGTGCATCACCAGAGACTGCTGTATGAAAAACTTGGGTGAAATTCACTTGCTGTCTTTCTGCATGTCACTGTTGTTGCCATTTGGCCAGCACTTGCTGCTGTGATTGATACCACTTTCATAAATGTGGCTTTTTTGCTTTCTATTTTCTCGGTGCACTAAACTTCCTTTCAAATCCAGCAAATTCAATTTTTCATTTAATTTGCTTTCAGCAGGTGTCCTTTTATCCTTTTATGGAGCACATGACAGAAGCATCTGTCTTGGCAATGCTAGGTAACAGTGTATTCACTCACAATGAATGTATTGTACAGTAAAAGCTTGTTAATTCGACAACCGTTAATTCGGAAATTCGGACGGCTCTATTGGTCCCGGCCAAAGTGCATGTTAATCTATGGGACCAAACCTTCGTTAATTCGTCAGAATTGGGCTCCGCACCGCTTAATTCGGACAAATTCTGACGGCTGCCGCTACACAAATGTGTGGTAAAGCAGAGCTGGCACCACTGGGGCGAAACCGAAACTTGAGTGACATCGCCATCGTCATCAACTAGTGGGGGCGTCTTCTTTCTTCGCTCCACTGCGACGCCATTTTCCCTTGTGTTGTGTCGGCACCGTCTCTTCTTGCGGAGTTTTTTCCCGTTGTGACCGTGTTTACATGTGAGGCCCGAGCATGCCGCAGTAGCCGACGGTGGTATCGACGAGGTGTCAGCCGAGACCACCGACGGTGACTGCCCGACCTTCGATGCTGTCCTTCCCACAGATATGACCCTTCAGGACTACATCGCGATTGATGATTGTGTTGCCACGACTGGTCTCCTGCTCGATCAAGAAATTATTAATGATGTCGCGACCTCATCGCACCTCACGGGAAGTCTCGGAGGCGCTTTTGATATTAGAGGGCGTTTGCCTGAGCACTTCCGACAGTTTGCGTGCTGTTGGCCATTTGGAAAAGTTAAGAAAAATTGTAATGTAAGCCGGAATCTGCGTGAAAACGCAGACGACCATTACAAAATACTTCAGCAAATAAAGGTATGCTTCTCCAACTTGATTTTAATGTTGTTTTTCCTGTTCATTCGTTAATTCGGCATTCGGTTAATTCGGACATTTTTTCCGGTCCCGTGAAATCCGAATTAATGAGCTTTTACTGTATTTATAGTTGATGCTAATGTGTGCCTTAAAAAAAAATTTGGGCGTACAAGTAACCACATGTGACAACAGGCTGTGAACCCAAAACTGGATTCACTGCATTAGCAACAGTATACCATCTACTGCGTTTACCAGACATTAATTATAAAGGAGGTCATTATAACAGGGAACGACCGAATTTCACTAAAGCTGCATGCATGAAAATCTTCTTGTCACGCACCTGGCACCTGAATTTTGGCATGAGTGCAGCCGCTCCAGCGGCTCAGTATGCAAGTGGCCCATCATTTCTGGAAAGGCAATCTTCACCAAAGGCACAAGACCCTGGGTGCTTTGCACCATAACCTCATAGCTACACCTGTAACAACAAGAGGAAATACCATGCAGTAATGGAATAAGAAAAATAGCAAAAGTAAGGTCATGCACAAAACATATTGCAGATAAGAATAATTAATCCAGCTGAGCAGATGATCAAATTTTTACGTGTCTTCAATGCAAGTCAAAATTAGAGGTAATTCTGATTTTTTGACTTGGCACGCTTTTACCAATGCTTCAGGAGGTGCAATAATTCTCACTTGAGCTTTTCTAAAGGATCTCCAGCTTCAGGGCTCTTCATAGTTGCAGTCAAGGACACCTCTGAAGTAGCAGCGGGGCTGACATCCTAAAACAACGGCTTTTATTACACAATGTCGCAATAAAGCGTGAACAGAAAGGATAGAAAGTGGTTACTCACCGCAGCTTCCTCGTGGACCTTCAATTCTGGGAAAAATTTAGAGTACGACTCCAAGTCCACATCCAAATTGTATTTTTCGGGCAAAGGTTCACATTTCGATATGTCAGGCTGCAAATGAAAAATTAATGTCTCATGCTGTCATGTGGGGAAACGCAGTGTCACGCCGCACATGTGCCGCTTTGCAATACATTGTGATTTAAAGGGTGTTTAACGAAACTCATTGCGGGGTGCATTCAGTGTACTTTGCCGGGCTTCCTCAAAGTACACTGCTTCAGCATCAGGGAATGTGAACATAAATAAAAACAGCAGAAAGCAAACAGTGCCATATATTTGCACTGTTATTATCCCAAATGCATTTGTTTCAATTCATAAAAATAACTGCATTCCACTTCTAAAGCTCAATTTCAGTGGCTATGATTTACATTTGACATAGTTGTCCTTTGTCCAGCATGTTTTAAGATCAAATCAAAGATAACCAAGGCATGCGATACACATTGCAAATGCCATTTCTGTTTTTCACAATCTGTTTTCGTTCTGTGTAGCATAATCAAAGAGCTAGTATTTATGGCCCCTTTGAAAAGACTAGTAATAGCACTTTAATGAGGCCTTGGTAGTGCAGATTTGCCATAAATACTGAACAAAACTTTCTTTAGTCTTGCATATGCTTATACGCAAAAGAATTTCCGTGGAGCATTGAAAAACCAGCGCAACAGCTCCATTTTACAGTTTTGTTAGATAGCCACAATCTACAAGTAGTGTATTGGTTGCAATGAGCACACAAGTGTTCAGGAAGGCTCACTGGACTCACTGGTTCATCTAGCTCGGCCTCATGTTCTGATGAAGTGGCTGACTGGGAAGACTGCAGCTCATCGTAATCACTGGAAGCATGGGTCACTGGGGCCTCCTCAGCTACTGCGACAGTGACAAAGGAAATAAATCCGGGCCTATATGCAACCATAAATGTCAATATATGTTGCACTCAATATCTGTCATATACAGTGCGAGCGGCCGCATGTGCCGCCTGTCTCATCACTAGCGCCACCTACAGCGCTGTTACGCCGACTCAACGCCAAGCCCTAGCGAGGGAGGGGTAAGGTTCGCTACCGCCGCCGCGACGGACGGTCACGGTTTTGGCGCGCTCCACTATGCTCTCTAATAAATAGTTCGTTACCCTGTTAATCTCGCCTCAACCTTCACGCCTCAGCCATCATGCCCAGCCCTCACATCTGGCGCAGTCGACGCCCGAGCCTTTGTGCAGCCACTCAGCTAAGCAAGAATACCAGCGCATCAGTAAGCAAGCCAGCTTTCACCTTCGCCCCGCGACAGACGTTCCGCCATTCCTGTCTTTGTCACCGCCAGAATATTTCCCGCCGTCCGCTCGCTTCCATGTGCGCGCCTGTGTGCGCTTGCTGGTGGACTCACTGAGTAAGAGTGTGTTTCGTGTGTAAACGTCAGTGTGTAGCCGGCTCGGCGCAACGCCATGCCGGGAATTGTGTGGCAGAATCTCGACCCGGTGACCATGTCGCGCCTCGGCATCGACCTCATATGCGAAGAATTGGCCCGTCGACAGCTGGACATCACAGGTTCGAAAGAGAAGCTCTTTCAGCGTTTGCAAGCCGACATTCAGCAGCAGCGTGAAGCTACCCCCTCGGTTGAAACGAATGAATCCACCTCGACCGCTGCGGTGCTTTTGACGCTGGACCCAGCGACTCTACAGAGCCTCGCCATGCTGTTCCAGCAGCTACCTCGCCCTGCAACAACGGTGACGACACTGCTAGGCCTGTCATCGTCCATCCCGCAATTCGCAGGTTTGCGCAGCCACAGTGTCAATACATGGCTTGACGACGTGCGACGAGTACAGCAGCTCGCCTCGTGGGACGACGCCACCACACGCCTGATCGCAGCTAGCAAGCTGAAAGGCACGGAGCGAGACTGGCATCTCGCGTTCGGCAACCAGTACAGCACCTGGGCCACGTGGAGTGCTGCCCTGAAGGACACATTTGGTACAGAATTGTCCCTCAACGAGTGGCAAGAGCAGGTCATGAGGGTAACCCAGGCCCCATCCGAAAGCTTGCACCAATATGCCTTTGCCAAGTTGAAGATCATTGTGCGTTGCCCCGTTAACCTCTCGGAGGCCCAAAAGATTGACTACCTGCTGCATAGTTTACAGGAACAACACATCCTCGCCACCATAGCAACCAACCGGCCGCCCACACTAGCTGAGTTTATTTCTACCTGCACTAGCCTCGACAAGAGTGCGCAACATCTGCATGACAAAGCAAGCCCGTCAACATTTGCTGGTTCTGTGTTGCCGCCGTCGCAACCCTTTCATGCCGCTAAGCCCACAGAGTGACAGCAGCCTAGCTCAGAACAATCGACACCACAGTCTTCCCGAGGGGCCACACCAAAAACGAGCATTTCAGAGCTGCCTGCCGAGCAACAAGAAGCTACTTATGCAGCTATTTCGGCACAGTACGGCGCTGCAGCTTTTCGTAGCGGTCAAGACCTGTCTCAAGCTGTCTGTTACCAATGTCGTGCCTTGGGTCATCTGGCATCCAAGTGCCCTACACGCACCAGCCGCTTATCATCATCAGCGCCTCCAACCATGCCCAAGACACAGCAGCCTCCAGCACTGCACAGTGCACCCGTTACGCTTGATGGCTCACAGCAGCAATGCCCCTTCTTCAACGCAACTCTCAGTGGAGTCGGTGAGTGTGAAGCGTTTCCTGTAGGCTTGTGCGAATATTCGAGCAATTAGAATATTCGAACGAATAATACAGTATTCGAATTCGCTTCGATTTGAATTTAAATTATTGAAAATTTCGAAGTATTCGAAATGAACGAATATGTGTGTTTGAATCCGCTTATAACGCCCTGTAAAGGTGATTTCACTGCAGTGGAGGGGTGCTATGCCGTGAATACACCTTTACAAAAAAAATTCGCACTGTCCGCTTGTAACCTTCTGTAAAGGTGGTTTCACTGCAGCGGAGGGGTGCTATACCGTGAATACACCTTTCCAGGGAAAATCCGCACTGGCGCGAAGCCCCACTTCAAGGTTAAATCAACATATTATACCCTCACATCGATTCATGACTTTTTAAGTTTAAAAACTTGTTATACCGGCTTATATGCTCTAAGTATAGTAAATTTTAAAACGTAACAAAATTTATAGGTTATCATTTGCATTCTACTGAAAGCCAAATCCTGCTACTATTCAAAATTGCTTCCACTTCCTTTGAACTAAAAAGAATGACATTTGCACATACCTTGTTACAATTTAAAAAAAAATGTTGTGCAGGTTGGTTGGGTCATGACAAATATACTCATTTTTCTTTATAATATGTGATACATACTATTAGAATTCGATTCGAAATTATTCGACCAAAATCACTATTCGCTTCGAACCTAAAATTTACTATTCGCACAAGCCTAGTTTCCTGACTCTGGGTCCAAGGTGACATTAATCTCTAAAGCTCGTGTGCCTGCAAGCATGACCATCCCATGGACTGGGCCTCCACTCGCGGTGGTAGGAGGAAGCACAGTGTTACCTGTTGGTGCTGCATTTTTGAAGATATCCATTGGCCCAGCCACAGGAGTTGTTGAAGCTGCTGTTTTGGAAGATAATGTAGTCCCCCTCATTATAGGTGAGGACTGGTTCTCAGCAGCACAAGCATGCCTTATATTCGAGCCGCCGAAGCCAGCCCGGTTGCAGCATACAGCCACGAATATCACCATTACTGCAAACCAAAAGCTAGTCCCAAGAATGGCAAATGCTGTGATCCCAACAAGGTCCGTCCTTTTTCCTGAAACCAGGCCCAGTTCCAAAGACCTGCCTACAACGTCAACGCCAACTACGCCAAAGACCACTACGCCAACGTCCACGACACCAAAGCCCACCATGCAAACGCCCACCACGCCAACCCCCACAACACTAAAGCCCACCACGCAAACGCCGACCACGCCAACGCCCACGACATCAATTCCCACCACGCCAATGGCAACCACGCCAACTCCCACCACACCAACTATCACTATGCCAAAGCCCACAACGCCATCGCCAACTACACCAAAGCCCACCATGCCAGCGCCCACCACACCCGAAGCCCACAACGCCAACACAAACTACGCCAAAGCCCACTACGACAATGGCCACGACGCCGACACCCACTGCTACCACGCCAGCAACAACGCAAGGCACAACTGCTAGTTTACCACCTCACCGAGCAGCTTACACCATCCACATTTAGGGCTTTATGTGTGTCATGCTTGACATCTTGTTTGGTTAATCAACCACGAACGGTGCACGTGTTATGTACCACCAGTTTCTCCAGTGATCAAGCAACAGCCCGCCGTCAATGCAGAGCCCACGCCTGCCTCAGGAGCAAATGTTGTCGCCTCTACAGAGCAGCAACAGCCTCTACGGCCCCAACGCACTCGATGTCTACCGAGCCACCTCGACGACTTTGTGCTCGAGTGAAGTTGCAGCGTTTCCGCACATGTGTGTGAGTGTGTTATCGTGCGTGTGACAGTGTGCAGAAGCAATTGACCACGGGACTTGGTCAGTCAGATTGGGGTGGGATGTGAGCGCCCGCATGTGCCGCCTATCTCAACACTAGCGCCACCTACAGCGCTGTTACGCCGACTCAACACCAAGCCCAAGCAAGGGAGGGGTAAGGTTCGCTACCGCCGCCGCAACGGACGGTCACGGTTTTGGTGCGCTCCACTATGCTCTCTAATAAATAGTTCGTTACCCTGTTACTCTCGCCCCAGCCTTCACGCCTCAGCCATCACGCCTAGCCCTCACAACAGTAAGTCTTCAACTACACTTGCCCCAACTAAAACATGACTCCTTGCTGTTTAACTGCATCGTGAAACTCGTCCCAATATCCCCACTGAGCTTGCCTATCATCATCAACAGCATTTCTTGTTAGAACAGTCTAAGCCATAAATGTTCATCAGGATTGGTGTACCTGGTAGGGCTTCATTGCTGCCTGCACCAAGGGGCCATTGCAGGGGCCCATGGGTCCTGGCGATCGGTAATGGCCAAGGTGGTAGACACCTGTGAACCACCTGGCACACTCCCCTCGTCAGGCGGTCACCCTGCTCACCAGGGCCTAGAGATGAGGCCCAACGCCACAGCAGGTGTGGCACCTCTTGCTTTCGCAACTCCCTTCGGCCGGCCTCTGTGCAATGGTACATGAGGATCTAACCCTTAAAGAGTCCACGATGAACTGGTCTCATTTTCAACTGCATTTACAATTAATCTTTCAATTAAATGTTTTGGGCAAGTCAATTTTGGTCCAGCAAAAACCACTGGCCTTAGCAACAATTTCTTCTTGTTTCCCCAACCTTTATGAAGATATAAAAAATTAGAGAGAAGACAAAAAGAGCACGAGCAGAAAATAAAACAGAAAGCATTCCATTCCAGGCTGTTTCCTATGTATCCCAAAACTTAAAGGGGCCTTGCAACACTGTGTTGCCTGTGTTGGGGCCCACCCACCACAGGCGATGCTTGCTGGCATTCTGTCAAGTGGCACATTGTTCAATGGTAGGCATTACAATCAGTGGCGTGTGTCATCAGTCACTAAACAGCTACAAAACTTCCACTACTGTGCATGCTTGGAGGGCTTGTAGCAACCAAACAATACATCTTAACACTACGTTTACATTATTCATGGCACCTCATTATAGCTGGATGATTTCATCACACGGTTAGAACTGCTAGGAGCGATCCATTCTCGTAGGAGTGCAACGCAAGTGTTTGTTGACGTGACAGATTTGACTTCTCCTTCATGTGAATGCATCATTAAGTGAGAAGCACACTGTGACATCTCGTGGAAACAAGCAGAACAAACCTTCGATATTCAATACTAGACAGAATACAAAAACTTCATGTAAGGTGTGGCGTGCACATACTATGCCTGGCAATGTTGATAAGACACTCCAGGTCTGCCCGCATGATGCGACAGAGAAGCCTCTCTTTGCGATTGAGGCCCGCATCTCCTCGAAGAGCCTTCACGTTGCACGTCTCTACGATGGCCAGCAGATGCTTCAGGTGGCCCCTCTGAACCAGCTCAAGCACATTGCGCTCTGCACAAAATGCCCAGTGACACTGTACAGAGAACCATTGCTCACTAATGCACAGTAAAAGACAGGTACGTTAACACTGCCCCCTAATACTCACTAGCATGGACAAATGAAACACAAACAGGACTAACAAAACACACAATACAAGAAATGCCACAATTTCACTAACAAAACTTTGCATGAAGGTCCTTTTTGTTGTCTTCTACAAGTCGCACATTGGCGTTCTGATCAAGCAGACTAACAGGACTGCAACATGTACGTAGTTCTTGCTTAAGCTTTCCTGTTTGAGTTTCACTTGCCCACGGTGGTACATACCAGGCGCTGACTACTGCAACAGTGGTGCACTCACTGGAGCAGGTAGCCAGGGACAAGCACTCCAAGGTCAGGGTAGTCTGGAGGCAAACAGTGCTGTTGCCCTCAAGCAAGTAGAATAACTCCGCCAACAGGCCTTCGTTACCCAGAAGAGTTGCATTCTGCTCTGTGGAAACGAGAGGCGGTAGTGGACAAACCCAAGTATTAGCAGCTATTCCCCATGGTAAATACTGCATACCAATTACAAGTGCGAGATTGAGTCATAATAAATTGATAAGCTGTTAATCTGACATGGTAAACAGGGCACTTTCCAGAAAATCCTCGACATTCTATAAAGCATCGTGAAAGTAAAAAAATCAGGTGGTAACAATATTTTAAGGGGATGCAGCATTCGTTAGAATTGGATTACTTAATTAACTTCTGGCGATTTAGAGTGATTAAGAATTAACTTCTGGCAATCTGGAGTGATTTAGATGCCAAAACAAAGATATGATTATAAGCCACAACATAGTAGGGGGTTCCGAATTAACTTTGACCACCTGTGGCCTTTTATGTGCACCTAACCTGAAGTACACGGGTGGAATTTTCCACCCATCGAAATGTGGCTCTCGTGGCCGGGTACCAAACCCATGTTCTCGAGCTTAGTAGTATGACACCCTATCTGATAAGCTACTGCGGCGGGTGTTAGGATTCGATAATGCTCTAATGATTCATTGTGATCTATCGTTTTTGCATTAAGATATTCCTGGGGCAATTAAAAAATTGGTGATTTTGACAGGAGATGATAAGTTTTTGATGCATTTACTGTTCAAACACTGCAAGATCGGATGCTGCTGCTACTGAAACTATTACTGTGGCCACTATTGCAATCAGGTGGGCATAAAATGACCAGAGAAGTTCGAATCATCCAGTGAAGGCTAATTTTAGAATTGAAATTAAAAAGTTTGGTACCACGGAAATGTATGTGGCACCAGCCATACATTCGGCTGAGATCAAATTAACCAAAAAGCTAAGTTCAACGAAGCTAAGTTAATGTAAGTCCACTGTACCATAAGTTACTGCTGTTGTGGACATATTATTGTAGATAAAAACACAACCGGATAGCTTTCACATAGGGTGCAACATGAACAACTGCAAATGCAACATGTACTGCTGCAAGCTTTTAGTGCACTGATGGTTGGTTGGTTTCGTTTATGCGGTTTAATGTTCCAAAGTGACTCAGGCTATGACAGACACTACAGTGGAGGGCTTAGGATAATTTCTACCACCTGGTGTTCTTTAACGTGCACTAGATACGCACAGTGCAAGTCATCAAAATGCGACTGCCGGGACCGGGATCGAATCCGTGTTTTTTGGGCCAGCAACCACGTCGTAACCACTAGACCACCACAGTGAACAGTTACTGCAGCTGATACTTCATGAAATGCTCCATGTCTATCCTGACGTAATAAGTGATAATTAATACTGAAAATGCTTCACATCTGGGCTGAAATAATGACATTAAAAGGCTGGTAAGGTGATTTCAAATATAATAAGAGTATTGCCGACAGCACGGATGTGTGGGGACAATCATAAACTAGCTGTTATATCAACTTTTGAATACTTAAGGAGTCATGCGAGCAATAAGTCATGTCAAATGCCTGCAAGGCGTGAGTTGTTTGATAAGCAGTATTATGAGATTGAACTTTCACAGGCACTCATGCTAAAGTACTCAACTGTTGCCAAGCAGTCTTTTCAGCAGCAGCAAGATGGCAACCTTAACCTTGATTTTGACTTTGAATTTCCGAAGCTCTTCCAAGGGAACTTTGTATGCACCCAGGACACGAGCCCTCAAGCAGAACTTCTGATCTGGAAGGTAACGTAATGAACATCAGGTGAAAAGTCAATGACATTCACTGTACCACAGTTTAACCAATATAGACATTAGGATGAGTTTCACAGGATGAGTTACGCATTAGGATGAGTTACCAATCGTGCAGTAAAGGATGGACATAGGATAACCAAACAAGTATCTTTTTTTTAACACAAGCCAGCTAACTGTAGGATGGAGTACCACAGAGTTGAAAATAACAATGTTCAACGTATGCAGTCAGGTTAAATACTTTATGACTGATATTGACAGTAACAAGAAGTACTACTTGAGTTCTTCATTGCTTCAGATAGTTACCTAGATAGGAAACAAAAGTCACTATGGGCAAGCATCAAGCATGGGCTGCATATTAAACATATTTTTCAATTCTGGGTGCTTTCAATGCACCATGTCTTTTTCTACTTGTTTGTAGTTCCGTCACCTTGAGCAGCTAGACGAGAGAGCAGGTTGCAGAGGGCCACCAGAAATGCTGGCTCAGACAGGCCCATGTCACGATGCCTCAGAAGCACCGGTAACAGCACCTGAGTTGCACTTTGCTCAACCAGGAGGCGAGTCCGACCTGCATACACACATCGCCAGAAGTGTGCAGGAATGACACTATACACATTATCCCTTTGCGACACGTTGTGAACGTGTACATCCAACTTACTTTTGCCATTTCTGTGCTCTGGTGGCAAAAAGAGACAATGAACACTGAGCTAATGGTAAATTAAACATTCTTGTTACCTAAAGTTCTTATATATTACTTCTGGGTGAAATATTTTGTTACACGCCATCACTTTGGTGACGGCAATAACGTGTTTAACGAGACGCTTGACATGAGGCATATCCGCAGGAATTTCTAAATATTTTTACAATACTTTTTGGGAATGATTGCCGTTAGCAGATAACTACTGGATGTAGTTTGAATGGATAATTGAATTTGTTTTATGAAGAAGTATGGCATGAATAGCTGCAAAGTAAATACATAATAAATTACATTGAAATTGCAATAAGTTGCTATCAAATGCAGTATAGTTTATTCAAACATTTCCACTCACTTTAAATTGAGTCTAGAACTTTGGCATCAAATTGTACAAATTTCATGTATTTATGGACAGTCAATCATAATTCATGTCGCAGACCTGTCATTACAAGCACCAATAAGCAACACGTCACCCAGTAGGCGCTGAGTGCATTTAGCACTCAAAGGCATTCCGCCACAAGTATTTGCTAAATATTTATCATCTGCCTTGCCCTCCACTACTATGATTCTTTTCTTTTTGCAGTCCCTGATACATTCTCTCAAAGCTGTGCTGCCGTGCCCCAGCAGAGCCTGCTATGCTCTGTTTGCCACTGCACCCCCACGCATTTCGGCTGGTAACCTCTCCAGATTAGGTGGCTGTCAAATACCCACAGCCGTAAGATCGTGACATTATTGTTTTCCACCAGATGTAGAACACAGCCAGAAAAACTGCTCAGTTGTGATGTGTGTCTAGAGCAATCTGTACAATGGCCACCATGTTTCTAAGTGTGCAGAAATATGTGTGACAAATGGGGCAGTGATTTCAGAAAGTTGAAAGAAAGAATCCTCTGAACAAAACTGTAGGCTTCCCGCTGCAAGTGCAGGCGCAGCACAAACACAACAATGCTCATAATGGTGCCCCTCCTCCCTCATTTATTGATCTGCATTTCTAAAAATGTAACACTATGGGTCAACATGGCCCGTTTGATAAGTTGGTTAGCATTTTTGAAAACAACAATGTAAACAGGGGATGTAAATTGGACTGTACAATGCCTGTGTTATGCAATTCTATTGTCATCTGTTCATTCCAAGTGCAACATTTTCCAGGTGTAACATTTTTGTATATATATCGTATAAATATTGTATACCTGAAATTTGTTATGCATATTGGTAAATTTATATTCTTCCCTAGTCAAGGGTAACTTTGTTCTGTTATATGAATTGATGTAAGGTTTGCATGTACAGCTGGCCCAAGAAAAACAAACATTGCCAAGTGACCAGTACAAAATTTCTATAAATTTGCAAATTTGTCACTTCTGACCTCTAAGTGTCATAAATATATTGATTTATACATTCATTAAATATATGGTGTAGATAAACGTTTAATGAGTGCAAAAGTGCATATAAAACCTTTCTTTCTATGTTTGTAGGCTCGAAAAAGTATTGTGATTATCACACCATATAAAAAAGCCTGGCACACTTGGCACAAAAAATGAGCTGAATGGTGTGAAACCTAAGCCAATGACTTAAATAATGCCACTATTTCTAAAACCTCTGCTAAATTTCTCTGCTAAGCCAATATTTCTCTCTGTTTTCGTGAGCAAGTGAGTCATCGCCATTTGAAAGAAGCGTGCCCTGCAGCAAAACAAGTTTTGCCAATGGGCAACTATATATAAGCTAGCTCTCACATCACATCTCAGCAACAGCAAATGTGTAAGAATCATGCCACACAGACAATCATGACCAGCCCCAAAAGTGCGCTTACCTTTCTGTTCACTCACTATTTCTTTTAAGGCCATGACCACATCTCGAACTACGGAAGAATTTTTAGGTTGCTGAAAATAGAGGAATAAGCCTAAGACTGGAACAAAGATACGCAAAAACACGTCTAGTCAATGATCTACAAATGCACCACGTTAAACAGTCAAGGAAACCGGCCCACAATATGTTTTTATTATCTTTTTCTTTCCTATGTACACAATTCTCTGAGGCAGTGATAGTGGCCTTTCCATGTACCTCTACACACCCGACATTGGGACTTCAATACGATGGCTATGAGTGCAGTGTCAAGCTACCTCATATGCAGTGCATTTATATTGATATCCAGAGAAGTTAACCAGTAGTCACTGCCACACCAAATATTCTAAGGACTACCGTTAATATGTCAATTTTCCTCTTTAATTGTGTGCTTTGAACCTAATCGCACATGTCATCTAACTCTGGTTATGGCAGATTTCTGCTTACAATTATCATACGCAATTAGAGAAGAAAGAAACACAGCTTGCAGGCAATTTTTATGTCACGAGCAATTTGTGGCCTGCAGTAACAGAGCTGTAAGCAGAGCTTCAGTAGGTTTCCTTGTAGCGCAAAAAAAAAAGTGAGGACAAATGTAGGCCCACACGGACGCACAGTAGCAAGGAAACCTACGGAAGATGTGTTTAAAAAAAAAAAAAAGAAAACCAGCAAGCACACATCGCAGACCTCGTGTAAACAGAGTTCCCAATGACACACTTAAATGATGTGCGACGGTTTCCAAAATACAGAATCACATGACGGCTAAGACATATGTTCATGCATAAGTAAGCATAACTTGCAGACAGATGCAAACAGTTCTTGAACAAATCGTATCGTCCCCCTTGTCATCTCTTAAATGTACTAAATTTCATTCAAATCAATACAGTACTTGTTTCATTGGAGAATTTATGTATTCTACATGTACCATTTGAATAAGAGTTGGTCCCATTGTAATGTTTCTTTAGTTCCATGCAGTTCATAGTTTTAAGGAGTAGACATAAGAGACACAGATGCGAGACATAGAAAGGACGCACACCTTTTTGTTCTTAATGTGCCCGCATTTTCAGCACTTTATCATTCAAACCATGAATCCTTACTAAATTTTTGAGGGGCTTTTTCTTTTTGGGGCTTTATAAGTTCCATGCAGATCTGCTGACTGTACGGTCAGTGTCAAAGGTTTAGAGACCACTAGGTCGGATAAGAAGTTTGAATTTCAATGCAATTTGTGACTGTATTTTGTCTAACTGCGCAGTACATGTTTTTGTGCATTTTTGAACAGGCTAGAATTCTGAATTCAAGGCTGCCTGCCGAAACAGAGGGAATATTCAGGTTTTTCTTGTGTCTATAAACTTTTGACGCTGAGTGTGCATCTGTCTTAGGCTGAAGATAGTATCTGCGATAGTTCCCGACTATGTGCTTAGGCTGTGGAAATATTTAGCTAGCTTTGTGGCTTCTATACTACGACAGCTCTTGTGTGCAGCCGCACTAATGCACGCTTAAAATTGTGCCAAGGACATACTTCCAATAGTGCAAGGAGCATCGGGATACACTCATCAATCTGTGCTGGCGTCAGCTGCTTCCTTTTCTCTGCAGACAGAAACAGCACAAAATACATCACACTTTTGCACACAAATCAAGAGTGAGTTTGTCCAAGCAGTTCAAGAAAAACGACCATATTAAAATTTGAAAGAAAAGGGAAATGAGGAAGAGAGCACTATCATCTATTTGTTTTTCAAAAATAAATAAGAACCCCTGACAAATAGGCATTTTTGAGCATGCTTCAGCCAATACAGGCTCAGGTCAGTGCAGATCAAGCACTGCCACAGGTTAATTTTCCCATGTGCTTCGATTCTATAGTGCGCAATCACACATTCCTTATTTGGCAATAACTGAAAAGTTTATGACATCCCCATAGATTTTCATGAGGATTTTTATGTGAGAGGGGTAAAAATAATAAATAGTTTAAATACATACTTAATACATACTTAAGGAACATAAGTTTACAATTATGTTCTTTCCTCCAGCATTTTGCATAACTTATGGAGGTTATTTAACAGTGACATCAAGTATTTAACACTGGTCAAAGATCTGTCACAAGTCAAAAAGCACACTTGCTGAAATGGCAACATTTAACTGAACATGGCAAATCTTGTTATTATGACACATGGTTAACATCAACGAATACCAAACAAGCTTCAAAATTTAAGGCAGTGACGATTGTAGGTATGCTGTTTGCAACAACAGATAGATGAGCATACACAGAAATCGTAATCTGGTTCTACAATGATATTAAGTTCCTTTTCACAAAAATTACAGAACTCTGTACACAGATACCATAGGGTTGCACAATATGCACTGATTACACAGAGTTGATTATTTAATTAAACTGTAAACAGCAGAAAGCTATGCGAACTGCTTTATCAAATTATGCATCGCAAACGTGTTAAACCAATGTACGTTTTAGTATTTATGTCAAATTCAACCAATATTTTAACAGATCCTACAGTCTTGAATGATGAGATACATTGTTATTGTCTGAACATTAAGCAGTCTTCAATGTAGCTGGACAAGAAATTCATGTACAATGATCTCCGATATCCTGGTTGTGCTTTTACAAGTCTATATAATGTTAAATAGCAAGAGGCCAACGAAAATAACTCTACCAGTGCTGTTATTTTCTTCCTCATGCAGTCTATCACGGGGCACAAACATAAAAAAAAGAAACATTAGTATCGCTACACAACAATGCAAACATTACAACCTTAAATGTTTACATGAAACATTAGCAGTTACTGTGACATCTACACAAAATCAGCACACACGCACTACTTTCGGACGCGCAGTTTTTCTCCGTTCACAACCAGCACACAGACGACTACAGACATGCGTACACGATTCGAAACGCTGCACAAAACTTGATGTTGCAGCTCAAGTGCAGGTTGAAGGAGGCGTTAGGTTGAACAGAGGGATGCGAATCGAGAGCAGCACACTGAGAAAGCGTCCTACCAGCGTCCATCGCAAACGGTGTCTCCGAAGAGGATGAGCCTGACGTCCGAACATAAACTGAGATCCAAGGTCTTGACAGCAGTGCAAACGTGGGAAACAGTTTATTTTATTTTTTTCTCCTTAAGCAATCACCCCACTTTGGAGCCCTGCCTCGTTACGAAACAACTCTCATTTAGATTAAGGACCATGCTATGACGGCAGCAACATTTGGCACTGACACTGAGGGGCCACCGCAGTGGGTCAAAAACAAAGATTTAAAAAAAAGAAGAGAGAGCAACCCTTAGTTGCGCTATTTTTGGCACTGCTCCCCTTCCTTTCTAAAGAATCAACAGAATGAAGGGCGTGCAGTGATTCTGAAACAGTAAAGAGCACGAGACAAAACAACTGTGCAAGTTGCCATGTGTGCATTCTATGAGAAACAAAAAAAAAAGAGTTCTAGAAGAAGAAAAAAACAGTTCAATGAAAACCAGAACCATTCATCGAATGCCTCCCCCGCACTTCCGGACGAGAAAATAATAAGCCAGCAGAGGTTGCCCCAGCTGCTATTGCACATTTTGTTCGATGAAGTGACTCTACAAAGTGACACTGCGTCAGAAGCTTTTGTGAGGGTCAATGAAACTGAGCAACATAAAAAGTAAGAAACTGCTTGGCAGGGCATCCTACTTGAAGAAAATAGCGTCGAGACACTGAGTGCAGGGAATGTCTAAACGCATGCACAAGGAGGTTGCCTCTTATTTTTCCTGACAGAAAATTTTTTCCATCTGAAAAAATTTTTTTCTTCTACATACAAGCAAAGTTTGCATTTCAACCTGCATGGAATGCTGAGTGAACGAGAAAGATAGATTTCTTTCTTAGTTGATGTTATCAATCTGTTAAATTGTGACTAAAGTATCATAACACAATTTTTTTTCAAAACTATCTTATTTTTTGCTGTTTGTTTATTTTGCAAAGAAAGACGGACAATGTGTCTCACTGCACGCTGACTTCATATATCACAGCTGTTGGTAGTATCACAGCCGTCACAGCCAAAAGAAAATATGGCAGTAGTAAGTTTGGAACGATCACATTTTACATCAAAATTTCTTTTTTTTTTAATGTAGAATTTTCTTATCTCACAGGGCTTGATTGGAGGATACCATGTCAAGTGCAGTGATACGTGAACAACCAGTAACAGTGCAAATGTAGACAGGTCTATATGAAAACATGCATCTGCATTTTTCACATTGATCCACCACGTGTGTGTGATAATGGTGTAACTCGGGACTCGAACACAAAGTTCTCGCAATGAAGAATTGTTCAACACCTGTAATGCAGCAATTCCCTTAAAGGGACGCTAAAGTGAAACAATAAATCAGTATAGACTGCTTCATCACTCTCTTAGAAACCTATTGTCATTAATTTCATAATGATAGGCTCTTTATCAAATGAGAAAGTGAAGGTCAAAGTTTCATTTCTAGAATTTCGTGCCGGAACTCAAGCACCTGACTTCCAGCACGAAGTCGCAGATTTCAATGTGTCTTTTCATATTATGGTCCCATTGGTCCAACAAAATTTAGCGAAACTTGCGAAGTCAATTCTCTGGCTCCCTTAGAACACAATGTAATTCACTTTTATGGTTAAAGAATTATGCAGGCCACAGCTGATGGCGTCAAAACCTATACCATCACAGCAAGTTGGTACAAGGACTTCAATGTGGCATGGCCACCTGCATCTTCTTTTGGAGCATTTTCTGGCCAACCAAGGTTCTTTTCATGGCAAGAGCAGTGCTCTTGGTATTGCATAAGAATAGTTAAATAAATAAAACAGGTTAAATTATTTTTCTGCTCAGTGTACTTTTAGGCTCATCTATTTTTTTTCTCCTGCCTGCGCTCAGTTTAAACGATGGCCTCATCAGCCTTGAGAAAACTCACCAGCGTGTTGTAAACCAGTCAGCAGTGAGGTAACCTGCGGCCCCAGCATCCCGCAAGGGTCGGGGGGGCCACCCAGCACAGGCAACACTTGGCGCAACCTCCACAGATTCTCCGTATCTCTGCAAGCAGTGTAGCTCTTCTCTAAACCTCTCCTGCTGTGCACTGGTATTGAAAAAATCGCTGGAAGCTAGAAAAGCCACAGTCCTTGTGCAACCCAGACACCAGAGGAAGTCCAGAAAGATACCAGCAGATATGCGCATCCAATGAAGACGAATGAAAAAGTTCTTGGTGGTGTCTAGAACAGCCGTGGCATTTACTACAGCCTCGTTCCGTACCTGTCAGGTGATGTTGCACATTATAGAGAAGATTTGCAAAGATGGGAGGGCTGTGAAGCTACAACAGCTTCATCAACGGCAGTTCAGGCCAACTCCACATAACTATGGATGCAAATGAGCCGTCGTGCAATGAAACATCTGCCCACAGCTCTCATTTCAGGATGGAAGATTTATCGGTTTAAAACATTTTTATAAGCTACAGAAACATCAACTCTGGGGTCCCTATAGATGGTCAGTTTACTTCATGAGATTGCAGGGCTAAAAATTACTGTCATTATAGACAGAGGATTGGGAGATGCTATATGCCCTGCTTTGAATAATACCATGACTGAAAACTAAAAGAAATATGGTAGTGAAAATATCTCAGTGCAGAAAACAAGCCACTAAGCACTCAGTAGCAAAAGGGGAAGCCCTTGTGCAGTAAGTGCAAATTAATTTGGGGAGAAAGAGACAGCCACGAAATGTAGGCACAATGTTAAAGTACGCAGGGTCATGCACATGCAGTCAGACGTGCAAGACCAATCAATGTTTCTGCACTCAAGCTCACGTGGGCGCTGCCATTGTGCTGGCCTAGGCTGGGCCTGCTTCTTGCAAGACTGCGCCAGTGTCCTGCACAGAAAAAAAAAAAATTGGATGCAGGGTGCTTTAAAGAAAGTTCAATTTACAAGTAGATATAACAGAACATGAAAGTGGTGAAAGTATGCTGTCTATGTTACATGAAATAACTCACTTAATATGGATTAAAAGATGTGATTTTCAAATCAACGTAAATTTTTAGGAGTCCAAACAGAGGTCGACACGCTTTACAGTCATCTATGCCTAGCCGCAAACTTCATTCAGCGCGTGCAAATTCACTGCAGTGTATTGCACAGTCGCAAAATAAGCCACCCTTCATCACGGCCAATGCATCGTCATGTTTTGTTGACCACCTCTGAAATTACAATCGTTTGTCATTTGTCCTGTTGCCTTTTTTTCTGTGTCTGGTGTTTTCATTGCTAGTTTTCACCTTCAGTTCTACAATCCCTTCATCAGCATTTGGTAAACATAATTTTAAGTTGCAACATAATATACGCTACACATGTTAATGTTACAAAAGTTACTAAGAAACCGTACTGCAATAAACTATTCACTTGAGATATGAGTGTTGAAATTAACACAGTGGCAGCCAGCTACCTTGAAGGCTTGATGTGAGAACAATTTCAATATGCACATGAGCAAATCTATGGCACACTGGAATTGTATGCGGCTTTAATTATTTCTGCGGGTAAACCTCTTGTCGATCATGTCATAACGTTATCTTCAGGCTTCTACACAAGTTCCGCATTGGTCAGCTTTATTATAAATTAATAAGTTGGTCCAGTTAACATTATCTATTATGTCACAATCGTACTTCGTACACTGCCCGACAACGCAACCGAAATAACTCTACGTGTACACGCGCGCGTTCTATAAACAAAAATAGAAACAAAGCATATTCACAGTCTACCATACGCATCACGGATATGTAGTACTTTAGCTTAGTGCGAAGGGCGAACTTGATTAGCAAGCTTGTAAACACAGCGGTAGATCTCAGCGCGAGCTAATTTCACTGCAGAGATGCTTGTCAGCGAAATGGCTGCTGCTTTTTTCGGGGAGTACGAGAATGTTTGGCTTGCAGCCAGTTCTTTGCGCTGCAAATGGAACACCAGCTAACAGCTGATCCCCGGCATTTTTGCACGGCCATGGCCTTCACGGCAGGGGCGTAGCCAGAAATTTTTTTCGGGGGGGGGGGGGGGGGTCCAACCATACTTTATGTATGTTCGTGCGTGTGTTTGTATGTGTGCGTGCCTATATACGCAAGCAAAACCGAAAAATTTCGGGGGGGGGGGGGTTGAACCCCCCCCCCCCCCCCCCCCCCTTCGCTACGCCCCTGCTTCACGGCGATCGTTTAGTGAAAATAAGTGCGCCACGAGAAACAGAAGTCTCCGAGAAGCTAAAGCTTCAAGACATTTAAGCACTCCGGCTACATCAACGCACAAACGGTCGTAAAATTGTAATGCATTCACAATGTACCGAAGAGAATTGTCATGAGGATACTCAGAACAGCAACGACACAAAGACTTTGTGGATGCTACTTCTCGTCTAATCGCGTGTTTGGTGCTCAGGAGAAAGTATACGCGCGCTGCTTTTCAGAAAACGCGGTGAAGATAACAGCAGAAAACGCCATAAGCAACTGATAACGCGGAGAAGATGTTTTGTTTGGCTCACCCGATGTCCTGCACGCGAGCAGTGCTCCCTTTTAGCTGCGCCCTCCGCCTCCGCGATTCGCGAAAGTGCACCTTTCCTTCTCTTCCAGCTGCAGAGGCCGGAGAGCGCTAGTAACATAGAACATTAGTTCTTACGGTCGTCAAAACGATGTAAGACCACAATGAGCGTACGAAAATTGGATAGAACCGCCTGTAAATACTGCGAAAGTCTACAACGGCTGAGATAAGCGCCACGAAAACGAAACTGAAACCTAACGCGGTTTCTTTGTCGACTGTGAGTCGACTTCTAGCGGTCTCGCCAGGCAAGTTTTGGATCCTGTTTCGCACGATGTTTTCTCTTTTGCGTCATGGCGGCCAACGTGTCGGACCAAGTTGAAGCGATGAGTTTAGGCGACCATGAAAAGGCACGAACAAACTAAACAGTGACTCTATTCCTCTCGCACTTTGTTGGACAATGCGATTGCCTTTGTGTTTCCGCCTAGCGAAGCGCTATGGTTATCCTGCCTTGGTTCGTACGAAAAGCAGGGTCTGTGATGTTCCCTATCGTCACACGGCTAGTTAAAATAGTAGTTAATTCATTCAGGCGGCAATGTGCCCGCGGTAGTTCTTAACAGCGTGAACGTAGCAGACTTTCTTACAAGATCTTAAGGCTCCTCCTAGTAGTTTTACTTGGTTGCAACACGAAACTCTTTACTGCGTTGACGCAATCTTGTACCGGTATTGAAGTGCGCCGGCATTCGTACGCTATTGATCGTTTACTTTGCTCTTGTTTTTGCAGGTGGCTGCAAAAGCAGATTCGAAGGCTCCAGTCACAGAGGTAAAATGTTCAGTTATCTTCTATCAATGCGATCACGGCTATGACATACGTACCTGGTTATTAGGTCTTCAGCAAAAAAAAAAAAAACGACTAAAACATGCACCCTTTGGCAGAAACGTCATTGTTGGGGCTGAGGCGCACTTTTTTAGGCCTTTATATATTTGACGATTGCTCCTGAATGTTATTCATCTACAGGCATTTGTGTCTAGCTGGTATTTAAGCTGTGTAAAAAAATTACATAGGCAAATATTAATTTTTTCTCGAGGCGTTGCTTCAGCATTGCTAGCTTGTGCAAAGGTGCCAATCGCAAAATGAGAAATAGCTGTCGAAATTGCTCTGTGAGAGGACATGGGATATGGCAGGTAGGACATGTTTGTGGATGTTGCATAGTGTGCAAAAAAGAAAATAAAAAAAAACCATACCTTCAGCGAAAGGGCTGACATATGTCTTTTCCGTCTTTATGGCATTGACACCCAGTTGAGAGCGTTGTCTTTTAACCAGCGATCGGAGTGGGCTTTTGCCCAAACCTTGTTTACATAAATCGTGGTTAGTTTGCATGAAGTTGAGCTTTCTGATAAAGCTTCACTCTCCATATACCTTGTACTGTTGCTTATAGTGTTACTTCACATCGTGACAGCTGAAGCCATGGCCAGCGTTCATTGAGGAACGCATCCGTCTGTGGGATGAACTGAAAGCACGTTATGAACAAGAGCTAGCAGCTAAGACCAGTGTCCCCATCACAGTAACACTGCCCGATGGAAAGCAAGTGCCTGCGGAGTCGTGGAAGACTACCCCATACCAGGTCGCTGCTGGCATCAGGTAGGATGGAAGATAGCTAAACGACAGGGCAGTACTCCATTTCTATAGATGTCTTGCCCACCTCAGCTATCTGTTTGCTGTGTGTTAAAGCACGCCAGTTTGTTAATAAATATCAATTTGTTAGAGAAAAACAGAAAGATCTCTCTGGCACCACAAAAATACGTGAAAATCAGCCTTGCCTTACTGTCAGTGAAACATCCAAGCACTTTCTGTCGTTGTGGTGTCATAACTCGAAGTGTTTTCCTTCTGTCCGGTTTCTTACTCGCAAGTGTATGAGGATACTCCAACCTTTTTTTTTTTTTTTTTCCAATAAGGTACGTGATCGGGCTAGTTGATGTAGTTCCATTTTGTTTAACAGCACCATATAAGCAAGACAAAGGACAACGAAAAAGGCAAACACAGAGAAATGTTGACTTCCATCTGGTATATGAGAGCACATGCATGACCTCACACGGCCGTTGCAACTGCATTTGCTTAAAGGAGCACTGACATCAAATTTACGCATGTCAAGATTTTTGCATCCACGAGTAGTTATCTACCCCCTAGTAGCGATTCGCGACCGAAAGTGCAACTGAGGGACGAATAGCTATCTGTTTTATTGATTTATATCACCGGTATCTAGCACTATTCAAAATGGCCTGCAAGCCCGCCATTTTTTTAGCGCTGGCAGCGCTCCCTCGCGGTCAACTCCAGACCGCGCCCCAGTTTACCACTTGTCCACAGAAAGGAGTGATGTGAGGATCAGCTGCTCAGCTAACATTTCATCTGCCAGGCGCGCACGTTCAGTCAAGCCTTGTCACCAGCGTCGCCGTCGTTGCCGTCAAAAGTATCGACTTGTGTTGAAGACGACATTCTAGAACTTATAATCACCACGATATGCGACGTCGCGAATCATTTTCGCTTCGACCCTTTGCAAAACAGCGATTCAGAAATGGACGCCGTTCCAAGCAGCAACGAGGAGGTGCCCGCGGACGCACGCTTGGGCCTTACTCGCTGGTGTGTCTCAATTAGCTATATCAGAGAATTTTAGCGTGCACGCCATTCCGGTATACGCAAATGGGTCTATGGAATATCGGCATAGCGAATGCACACCAGCGGAGAAATAGAATACGATAGGTTTCTACAATAACAATTCTGCGCCTGCCAGGTTCTTTGCGCCGCCAGACGGCCCCATCTATCCGGCCTCTCACGGTTACGGCTGCAGTAACCCGGTATTACGCTAGCGCAAGGAAGTCCACGGACGGAACTAACATTCACTATTAACGCTACATGCGTGTTGCTTGTTAGCGATGTTAAAAATTTATCTATAGGCTACTCCACTTTGATAGCTTGTGGTCGTGTTGGCGTGTACCGTACGTGTAATGAAATGCCACGCACTTTCCGCTTTTTCCGCGCCTCGACGAGCAGGTCCGCACTACGCAGCGGTTCCCCGACATGCTGGCACGTAGTCACTCCGATTGATCGCACTCGCGCTGTGGAGCACACGACAAATTAGTCGATGTCGCAAGCACGGATCGGGACAGCAAGGAAAGCCACTGGCTGGGAGTGAGAGCGTCGCCGTCGGCGCCACAATAAATACACTCAGCTCGGCGACGTCCCTGTTACTAACGTATCGTCACTCAGGATGGTATTTGCGGAATGTATCACACCTTACACGTAGTACTAGTGTCGATGTTGCAGCGTGATCAATCTTCCGTTGAGCTTTTGTACGCTGTTTGCCCTCGAAATAAAATTACTTCCACGCGACGGACGTCATTCATATTTGTCCAAGAAGACCTATGCATACCGAGCAATCGAATGAATGGCACATCTCGACTTTAAAATTAGATGTCATTGCTCCTTTAATGCAATAGCACAACAACACACAAGACCAAATTGTGGGTGTATCTCCTCCTGTGCATTCCCTCAAAAATATAGCTCTTGCGACGCAGCTTTGAAAGGCTTGTTAACTGCTTTTTTATTTCCTGTTGCCACGGCTTCTATTATCAGGCTGGTCTGGTCGTTTGGGTGCCTAGCTATTACTGTGGTGGGGTTAGGGGGTGGAGGGGGGCTGAGTGGTGCAACTGCATTCGGAACAGTGTAGCACCAGAAGACTACCCCTGCCCTTTTTTAACTTCCGGTGGTCCTCTTGAAGGTGCATAGTGAAACTTCCAGCTTGCTGCATGTACACTTGGCTTAGGAGAAGGGGAGATTATACCCTTCATTTCTAGTGCATCTAACGGATGGGTTCCTACACTTAGAGGAGTACTGACTTAATATTTTGAAGGCAAGATAACTTGTTAGATAGATCCGTGGGGACACACAGGCATATCAACGGCAAATATAGTCTGGAACATATTTAAAATTTTCAAGTGTATGTGGCTTCTTATGAGTGTGAAACTTAGCACGTCATGACATTGACATGAACTTGGTTTTAATGTAAACAACCTACATCACGAGTTTTCATTGGCTCCCGCGCTCCTTGTGTGTACTTTCTGCCGCAGTTGTCAACACGTTGCTCACGTGCAGGTGCTGCCGCATGCAGTATGCACCACTGTTTTGTGTTGTCACATAGCCAGCTATGTTTGCAGAAAAACCAACCTGGTCTTGCCTCTCTCGGCGCTTCCTAAAACTTTAAGTACTTAAAACATGTCTCCAAATTGCGATTCATCGCACACTCAAGCAAACAACATTTCCAGCCATGATAGCTTGATCTCTACTTATCATAACGAAAAAAAACTAGGTACGAAACTTTTGTATCAGTACTGCTTTAACGTTACAGTAACGTGTTTTCTTTATATGTGTTTTTTTGAAAAACAAATGTCAGCTGGAAGTCAGCAATTAGCGTTTTGTTCGCTGTCCTTTGTTGTGTGTTGCGCTGCTAAACAAAAAAGCGTTTTTCTATCAGCAATTCTGAAGAAAACCTCTTGTGCTTCTTCAGTTTTTATTTTTTCCTTTATTCGTTCTCAATACTAGCTCCATATATGTCTCCTGTGCCACAGTATGCCCCTCAATGACTTTCTTGCGACATGCAAGGCACTGTTTTTCTGCTGCTGTCTAAGTCATTAATTATTTCTGAGGTTATGTATACATATGCATTTTTGTGTTTGTTGTGTCAAAACATAACACACACTTTTCTGAATTTTCAACCCAAAGGATAATCATTTAAAAGAAAGGGGTATGTTTTAGCAAGCTGGCTTGGGGGCAGCACTTAGTTGCGTGCTGTGTGCCCACACATTTCGAAATTCAGGTGGCTTTTCTTCTCGTCTTATTCCATGTCTGAAAATTTTTTGAGTAACTGGGATAATATAAAGATTTGGGTTACTTTTGAAGATGCTGATGTTCACTCTGTGTTACCATTGATTTTTGTACTGCTGTAGTGCATTACACCCACTGTATACAAGCCTCCTGCAAAGAAATTTCAGTTATAGGGTAATAGGGAAAACATGTTACTTAGTAGCCTTTCTTTAAAAGTCAGTCATTACTTAACCAAGATCACATAGCATTCCTGTGACTTACTTTGAATATGTTTAGTGATGATATACATTAGACATGAACAGTCGCTGATGCCTTCATGCATTCCATTTTGTTTTTGCATAGCACTGGACAGTATATTCTCACTGGGCAGAGCTCTATGTATTACACCCATGATATGATTTGATAAAAAATAGCAAGGGATAATCATTAATGTTTATAGATATCTCATTTGCAGTGTATTTCATCATTTGCTTGTCCTGATAGGGTATGCCATCATATGTGTCATCCTAGTGAGGCATGCAAATTATTAGTTTTACAAAGAGGTGCCATTCATTATTTTTTCTTTCTGACTTTTGAACTGCAGCAAGGGACTCGCTGACAATGTAGTCATTGCGAAGGTAAACAAGGTTCTTTGGGATCTAGATCGTCCCCTTGAAGAGGACTGCACTTTGGAGCTGTTAAAGTTTGATGACAAAGAGGGTGAGTGAACCCTAACATTACAAATAATACAATTGCATAAAATTGCATGTGCACTCGTCATGATGTAGTAGGCAGCCAGAACATGTACACATAAAAATGTTTTGTGGGACCGCTGCTTTAAAATGATGTATAGAGTATGTTCAGAAGCACCTATTGTCTCTTTGCTGCAAATGTTTGGGCAGGTGAACAGGTGTTCTGGCACTCCAGTGCACACATTCTCGGTGAAGCATTGGAAAGGCTCTACGGAGGCTGCCTCTGTTATGGACCGCCCATCGAGGGAGGCTTCTACTATGACATGCACCTGGACGAAGGGGGTGTGTCGGCTGTTGACCACCCTTCGATCGAGACGCTCATGCGCAACATTGTCAAGGAGCGTCAGCCCTTCGAGCGGCTGGAGCTGGCCAAGGAGGATCTGCTGCGCATGTTTGAGGTCAGGCAGCACCACAGTGTTGTGCTTCTTATGTCCGTGCATGTGCCTCTAGATACCATGGTGCTCTTTCTTCACTGACTGCCCAGCAAGTCACTGCTGACTACCAAAGCAACACAATTCTGGCATGAGAGGTTGTCTTTCTATTTATAGCCTTCATAATTTTTTAAGCTTATTATACATAGCTTGATTTGGTGTCGTTACCCATCATTAGGCACATAAATGTTATCAACTCTTTGTCAACCCTTGATAGGGCTGGTGACAAACTATCTATGAGCATTACTTAAACATTTTTTGCTGTATAATGACATTCCTTGAAGTTTGTTTGTGCTTTAGTCATCTGTAATATTCGTTGCTAATGTTCTACCATAGCCTGAAAATGAATGGTTTTTGATGTTCAGGCTCTTTTTCCTTTAATTGAAAGGCTATCTTGTAAGGAAATTGATCATGTGAAATGTCATTACTGTAGCCTAGCTTTTGTCATGGAGAAGGTGCTTATGAAAATGAGGTGGAGACTACTCATACATGCCTTTATAGTCATTTGTAATCATTCAAGGTGTTCAAAGGTTGCTTTAAGGTTTTGCCCAAGCAGAAGCAGTTCTAGTAGCATTCTTAAGCAAAGAATTTTATGCCACCAATAAGTCCCTGTTGTATGACTTCAAAGAATACAGTAAAAGCTCGTTAATTCAGATTTCACGGGACCGGAAAAACTGGCCGAATTAACCGAATGCCTAATTATCAAAAGTGTCAAGAAAACAATAAATAAGTGTCTGTCCCATCAATGCACTTTCATTTCCTTGAGGAATATGTAAATACAGTAATTATTTTGCATAAGAGCAGTGCAAAAGCCACAATTTTTGTAATTTGAGACTTACGACATGAACGCGGCTCAGGACCCCCGCGTCTTAATCCAAAATGTGCTTTGAACCCATACCTTATCACAGAACAACAACGCGGTTGTGGGTGGCGACCACGCCTTTCTGAAAGCCCGTGGCCGCTGCGGCTGTCCACGAATGCCATTTTCGTTCCTTTGCCTCGCACATTTGCGACGTTTCGTGCTCAGCGTGCTCCGAGGATCGTCCGATTAACCGGGTGGCGGCCAAATATGACCAAATTAACGAGCGTTTGATGCCGTTAAACAATGTGTACGCTGCCGGGACCAGTGAACACATCCGAAGTATCCGATCTTCCAAATTAACGAATGTCAAATTAACGAGCTTTTACTGTATTTACAAGTGATTACTTTTGCAGTGCCCTGATAAGGGTTAAGTACAGAAATGTTGTGAGTGTATGGCACTGTTTTATAAATCTGTTTCTGTTGGCATGCAGTACAACCCATTCAAGGTGCGCATCCTGAAGGAGAAGGTGCAGACGCCCACCACAACTGTGTACAGGTGTGGCCCCCTGATTGATCTCTGCAGAGGACCTCATGTGCGCCACACAGGCAAAGTCAAGGCACTTCAGGTCACAAAGGTGAAAGCCCAGAATTGTCATTTTAAATTACATTCATTTTGCTGGAAATAGCCTAAACTGTCGGTGTTATGTGGGCACATGCATGTTTGTGTGTGTGAAGTAAAGTTTCCCTGTAATACACATTCAGAAGTAATGGTGGTTTGTATGTATATATCTCCACCTTGCATAAATTTAGGTAGTGTCACCAGCTGCGAGATACAGTGTAAACCGCTTATAACATAAGTCACGGGAGTTGTAAAAATCCGCGATATAAGTGGTGCCACGTTATAACCAAAGCATCCTTTTTTCGGCCTTTGCCTATGCCAAAAGGGCAACCCACCTTTCAAAGGCAATTTATTACACTTTGCACTCGCAGACACATTCAACACAATCACAACACAGCACGGAAACAAAGTTCTCAAGTCCGGGATCATCAGCTCGTTTGATGGTCAAGACGTGAGAAAAGCCACAGTACAAACGGTGGAGGCTCGTTTGACGGTTAAGACGTGAAAATAGCCACAGAACGGCCACAGAACGAACAGAGGCCCCGCTCTGTCGATAGAACGGATACAAAACGGTCTCCGGACGACTTGGATTAGATCGAAATTTGATTCTCGGGCCCCAGCACTTATGTTTCGATCCAGTCTAAGTCGTTTGGAGACCGTTTTGTATCTGTTCTATTGACAGAGCGGGGCCTCCGTTCGTTCTATGGCCATTCTGTGGCTATTCTCACGTCTTGACCGTCAAACGAACCTCCACCAATCGCGTGCGGCTCGATAGAACGGATAGCCTCCGTTCTTTGACAGAACGCTTACGAAATAGCTCCCCACTCCATGTGCGCACTCCCGCTCCCTCTCCCAACGTGCCGGCGCGCCGGAAGCCGTGCTCCGTTCGCCGATTTTATGATCGTCCGCCTAAAAAGTCCGCGCTATAACCGGTATTCTTCTTTGCGCGCCTACGCAATAAACGGTTGGCCTATACATTGAATTCTATGGGTGACATATTGGTGGTCAAAAAAAACCCACGTTATAACCGGTCCCGCGCTAAAAGCGGTTACGTTATAAGTGGTCTGCACTGTATTTTGTTCAGAATGTGCCGTGAAATGGTACATTGAAGTTCTAGTAAATAGTTTTTTTAAAGTATCCTTGACTCGCTGTGAGAAAAAAACTGCTAGGATGACAATGCAAAATGTGGTGCATTTTGGGGGAGCATGTCTGTTGATTTATTAATCCCCGAAATCTGCCAAATTTTTCTCATGTCAGTCTCATGGTATCAAGGCTTTTGCTTAGCATATATAACTCACCTATGATCCAGCTTTATTTCACCAAATGCAACGTATACTGTAAAGCAATAATTTTAAGTAACTAAACTTTGTTAATTATCAAAACAAGCATTGTCACTTGTTTTGTTATTAACAATTGCAACTTTAATTAATGCAAATGCTCAGTTTTCATCTGTCGCAGGTAGAGGTGTGCAAGTAATCTATCGATTAATTAAAACAACTGATCAAATGAATTGACTCTATTAGTCATATTTAATCCAATCTTCAAATCAGCTAGTGGCCATTCATAAGACTTAATTAAAAATATTTTTCAGATATTTCATATTGTCAGCAGTGTGCAATAATTGTAAAGCTGGAGCAAAAGTATTACATACTGTTGATGTATCAAAGAACATTTTTTTCTGTACGCTACCATTAACATCGTAACTGGCACCTCATAAGCATAGCCGAATTGTTACATCATTCATACATCCTGGTGACTCTTCAAATGTTAGATCTTGCTTGTCGTGCGCAGTATGATTTCTATAATGTCTGCCACGTTAGTGTGACTTTGTGGTTGCATGTAGTGAAAGAAGATGCTCTCTTATTTTGCCCAGAATTCTTCAGCGTACTGGGAAGGCAAGGCAGACGCGGAATGCCTACAGCGAGTGTATGGCATTTCGTTTCCCGACACCAAGCAGCTCAAGGAGTGGCAGCGTTTCCAGGAGGAGGCTGCCAAGCGGGACCATCGCAAGATTGGCCGGGTTCGTGGACGTTTCAGAAAGCCCGATTGGGTCTACATTGATGTTTTTCTGTGGTGCTTGGTGGCCTTAATTGTGTGCCCATTGTTTTCCCACGTAGGAACAAGAGCTCTTCTTTTTCCATGAGCTAAGCCCTGGTAGTTGCTTCTTCTTGCCCAATGGCGCACACATCTACAATACCCTCGTTGATCTGATCAAGGTAAGTCCAGTGCCTTCCTGTAAATCTTGAATATGTGCGTGTAAATTTATCTACAAAAGCATTGCCGCAGTTTATCACTCTGCACCAGCCTAAATGGCCGCTTATGATGAACTGGACAATGAATGCTTTGACAATTAAATACATTTCAACTTCTGCCTTGCAGTGCGAGTACCGAAAGCGAGGATTTCAAGAAGTTGTCAGTCCAAATATCTATAACAGCAAGCTCTGGCAGACGTCTGGACACTGGCAGCACTATCAGGTAATGTTGTTGCACTGCTGGTGCCTGTGACGCTTGTCTCTCGTGTGCCTCTTGTTAATTATGGTGTCATATTTTTGTTTAGGACAACATGTTCTCTTTTGACGTTGAGAAGGAGAAATTTGCCCTGAAACCAATGAACTGCCCAGGACACTGGTAAGAATCCTTGCTTTCCATTTTTATGTAATTGTAGTTTTAAAAAAGTTTACTTCTATGTTATCGTAATGAAAGAATTAGAACTGTGCAAGCTTCTTTTATCAAATGACGGAATAGGGCCAGTTAGTTAGCAGATGTTAATAATGGTGTGATAGGGCAGGCTCTGATGTTGTTATACAGGAGTTGGGAGCACAGGATGTCGTGGCGTTCTTTCGAGGCCATGAAATGACTGATAATTTTTGGCGTCCATCAAAGACTGTAGGTCAGGGTGTGAACATTTACAAGGAAATCGGGCTTGTGCGAATAGTAAATTTTAGGTTCGAAGCAAATAGTGATTTTAGTCGAATAATTTCAAATCGAATTCAAATAGTATATATCACATATTGTAAAGAAAAATGAGTATATTTGTCATGACCCAACCAACCTGCAAAATGTCTTTTCTGTAAATGTCATCCTTACTGGTTCAAAGGAAGTGGAAGCAACTTTGAATAGTAGCAGGATTTGGCTTTTGGTAGAATGCAAGTGATAACCTGTAAAATATGTTACGTTTTAAAATTTACTATACTTGGAACATATAAGCCGGTATAACAAGCTTTTAAACTAAAAAAATGATGAATCAATGTAATATGTTCTTTTAACCTTAAAGTGGGGCTTCACGGCAGTGCGGATTTTCCCTGGCAAGGTGTATTCACGGTATAGCATCGGTCCACTGCAGTGAAACCACCTTTACAGGGGGGGGGGTTACACGCGGACTAATGCATGCCTATTCGTTCATTTCGAATACTTCGAAATCTTCAAGAATCTAAATTCGATCGAAGCGAATTCGAATACTGTATTATTCGTCCGAATATTCGAAGTGCTCGAATATTTGCACAAGCCTGAAGGAAATGTGTGAGGCTTTCCTACAAGTATTGGGCTCTGATCGTGTATAGTGTCAAAAATGTATGTTTGCAACCGGTACCTGCAGCTTGTAATGGTATGCGTCTTACGCGGTTGGATTATCCAAAAGTTTCGGTTATAAATATGGCACAGTCCACATACGCACGCCATCATTCTTACTGCTGTCCTACCTGACTTTGTTATTCTTAAATGGTGCTGAAAGCTCTTGCACATGCTCATGCTTCAAGCAATCTGCACAGCATAAAACACATCTCAATTCACTCTTTCCTTTCAAAAGAAAATGCGTGCAATTTGTATTGTATCACTAAATTGAATTGTTAAACTACAAGCACACAACAGAGTTCCCTCTGCTGCACATAAGTAATGTTCATTATCTGAAAATTTTCATGCTTGCAGAAATTTGTCCATTTTCACATTCTCACATGCATTGAAACATAACAGTGACTCTTCATTCTAGAATTTTTTTATCTCTCTTTCTTTTAGCCTTATGTTCGATGTACGTCCTCGTTCGTGGCGGGAGTTGCCACTGCGAATGGCCGACTTTGGTGTGCTGCATCGCAACGAACTTTCAGGTGCCCTGACAGGTCTCATAAGAGTGCGGCGTTTTCAACAAGACGATGCGCACATATTCTGTGCACCCCAGCAGGTGCGTTCCAGCGGCATCTGGCATCGCCATGTGATGTAGTCAAAACTGCTCCTCCCTCATTAATGCTGTTTGTTGTTCTGTCATAAGAAATGAGCAGAAAACAATGAAGCTAGTTTAAATTTTATGGGCAGATAAAAATAGGCATCAAGTTTGCCCCACTTATTCTAGGTACTTTCCCAGGGTACAAGTGTCATGTATGTCAAATGACATCCATATACAGTTGTTTTGTGAGCCTGAAAGAAACCAGATTTGAGAGTATGGATCAAGTTTGTGTAGGCTAAACTAACATCAAGTAAGGTGGGCGTCAGTACGTCCTTCTGTCTACCTCGATAATTCTGTCACTTTTGTTGCAAAATTCAGAAAACATTCAATTGATTATTTAATCGCAATGCACTTGCCAAGAAATGATGCTGTAGGTGAAACATCTAAGTACAGTTAAACCTGCCTATAACGAACCTCCATACAACCAATTTCTTCATATTACGAAGTTTTTCTATTCCCCGCCGTTACTCCATAGAAGCACATGTATTTGCAACCTCTATGTAACAGAGTGGCAGTGGGAGACACCCTTGATATAACGAATTTTTGCCACCAGCAACCTAGGGATTTTGCCCCGAATTTTGTCATTTTGGCACGAGCAGGAGCTGCATGCATCTTCTGCAACTGCCCTGCCGACGACGGAGCCCAAAGCGACGGCGACTGTGAGGCAAGAGCAAGCGTTCATTTTTTAGTGTACACGTACCTCACAGGAGTACGGCCACTAGCGTGGGTTTGGACTTAGCGAGCCACAGGGCCGCGTTTGCCGTCGCCTCTCGTGAACTAGCGCGCCGCTGCACACGTACGTTCGAGCGTAAAGGCGCCGAGCGCAACATGGGCAAGTACACAGTACTGCTCTCGAGATCCGCAACAGTTTATTGCCTGCGGCAACACCACAAAACGCAGTACAACGCCCGCTCCCATAGGCGGCGGGAGAAGCAAGACAGGCTTCACCACGCCATGGGCGAAAACACAACACAAAGGGTGCCGCTAGCACGTCTCCGCGGGCAAAGGGCTCACGGCGACACGCCGCTGAGGGAAAACGGGTCCCTCGCGACTATGCTGCGTACTCTTACGATCCGCAACCACAAGGCCCGATCGCTCGAGTGAGGGCAAACTCCGCTCGCGTTGGCTTCGATAAGTACGGTTTCGGCGCAGCATGACCACGCGCGAATGCACCGCACCGCTCTTCAGCCTAGCGTTCGGAAAAGGACAACGTAAGGTAAGCGCTCGCCGCTGGCGCAAGGCACCGTTAGCGAGTTCCGTCCGAGCGAGCCCAAAAGAGGAGCCGATGGACGGGAGAGAAAATACGTGCTTACCCTATGAGGTCCAGAGAGAGTCTCCCCCTTCTGCCGCGCGAAACGTCTCACGAGACGCGAAACTCGAGCGCAGCGCCCCCGTCGAGGTCCGACGCCGGGAGAGGGAGGTTAATGTCACTCCCCCGCTCGCCCAGCGCCGTAAGACGGCGGAGGAGGGGAGCGTCATATGATCGGACGTGGGGATGGCAGAAATAGGCGAAAACCCGCGCAATGGCGATGGGCAAGCCTCAATCCCCACAATTTGTGCGTGCGGGTGTGCATGAGGCGGGCAAGCGGGCCTAAAGTCCCTAGATTTTTCCCTGTTCTCTCTTAAGTACCGACAACCATTGAAGCGCCGCAGACAAATCTCAGGATTGCCATCTTTTGGGCTTGTTGGTATACTGAATTAGAAACCATCTTCAGCGCTAGCAGACAAGGACATTGTGGTGTCGTCTCTCCTTCGTCCTTGTCTGCTAGCGCTGAAGATGGTTTCTAAGACAAATCTCATTGGCTAGCGCTCCTTTTCGGTAGCCATGTTCTTCCTAACTCTTTTCAAGCATCGGTGAAACGAGTTCCCCGCTCACTAATGACGGGGGGTTGACGGGAGGAGGAAGGCGCGTCACGCTAGCATATTGTCCGCTGAAAGATGCGTGGCTAATGTACTTAGACGTACCTGGCTCTGTAAATCTTCCAAGTTAGGAAGGAAATGGCGGAAGACGCCGGCTGCGCATGAGAGAGGGCCGGGAAAGGAGGCAGTTGTCGGTACTTATGTAGAAGGAAAAAATCTATAGACTTTAGGCGGGCCTACACCCCTCAAGCCGGCGTTCTTGGCGCGGGTGCATGCGTGGGCATGCCCTTCTCCCCCTCCCTTCAAACCTCATCCAGCCGCTCGCGGGTGCCATCACGCTAACCGCGCCAGCTTTCTTACATAAAAAGAAATAATAAAATCTGCTTTTGTGTTGGCAGTGCAACTCTTCAGTTGCTGCAGTAGTCTCTGAACTGCACTTATGCAGCGTTGTATTGATGTCCTACGAACTGTATTGTATTGAGCAGCGTTGTATTGAATGTCCTACAAACATTCAGTATTGCCATCCCTCACGAACAAACAGTACAGTAAAATAATTCAGTTTTCTTTTCCTAATTTTCGTGCTGAAGCTGCATATAACGAAAACGTGTTTGTAACAAATTTTTTCAGGAATTTGTCAATTTCGTTATATCTAGGTTTAACTGTATATAAAAGGATTCAACAGAGGACAAGTGTAATAAATTAACATGCTGTAGTATTATTTAACAAATGCAGAACAATCATGTGCATCAAGATGAAAATTTGGCATTTCAATTGTACCAGTCATAAAGAATAATTAGGACATTTCTATTTGTTAATTGTGTTATGTTCGTGCAAGATTACTGCAAGAGATGTAATTACCCTCCTAGTGTGCATATTTGTTGTACGTACTTGGTATTTATAGTGTGCACCAAATGATCCACAAGCGTGTTTCATAATACACTTTTTCAGCAACATAAAACATGGCAGCAATATGCAATAACATTTTATTGTTTCTTTGTCATGCAGATTGTTACAGAGATGAAGGGGGCACTGGACTTCCTCAAGCACATTTACTCTATCTTTGGCTTCACTTTTGAGCTCAAGCTCTCCACAAGGCCAGAGAAGTACTTGGGAGACATCGAAGTGTGGAACGATGCTGAAAAGGCAGGTTTCTGGCATTGCTGTGAATGTATTTTGTTACTGCTCTGTGTGTAGCTAATTTGCTCATATTTACATGCCTTTTTTTTTCATCTTGTGTTACAGCAACTAGAGCAGTCCCTCGATGAGTTTGGTTATCCTTGGACGCTAAACCCTGGCGATGGAGCATTTTATGGTCCCAAGGTAGGCCACGCGATACAGAATTCCTTCTTCTGTACGAAATGTTAAGTTGCCGATTACATCTTTTTTTTTTCTGGAAGCTGCTTTATTCTGAGTCCTACCAAATTGGTGCTTTTTATTTCTCTGTAGATTGACATCACGATCATGGATGCTTTGCGACGGCAGCACCAGTGTGCCACCATCCAGCTTGATTTCCAGTTGCCCATCCGGTTTAACCTGAGCTACATTAGGTAGGACATCATCGAATTGCCTCCAGCTGTAATCTCTGCGTAGTGGCTAGCATTACATTGGCAACTTTTGTAGCCTTAGAGCTTCATTGCACTGCATGGTAAGCTCACATGGGCTTTAAGTAACAGTGGTTAGATGTTGACCACAGTTCACTGGTTTGATCTTTGAGCTTCTGTCGTTGGCATAACTGAGAAAATAAGGAGGGAGCGGGAAGGCTCAGACAAAGAAAGGTATAAAGTGTTTGTCATGAGTTTTCTTAGTGCACTACAGCAGCAGCACTAGGAACACGGTGTGATTCAGCGGTATTGTCTTTTCAGTGTCAGTTTAATTTATTAATATAAGCTCAACATACACAAATCAATTTCAGATATAGTATGTGGTCTAATGTCCCAAAGGCTAGCGACTGCAGCAGGGGAATTTTTGTGTGAAGCACTTTATAAGTTAATGCTTCATGGTGTTGCAGTGTCTGTTGAGTATAAGCTGGTTTTACATGCAGTTTATGTTAATGTGAATTGTCATTCAAACATATGAGCCACTGTTTTATGTGCATTAAGCTATGTCATACACAGGAAGTATACATATTTGTGTGTCAAACTCTGATGTAATGCATGAGGGCATTACATTGCTGTACTTTTTAACCATGCTGGCATGGCTGGGCTATCTGAATGATTGAAGATAAGCTAACTGGTGCTTTGTTGTTTGCCAACCCTGCAGTGAAAGTGGAGAGAAGATGCGCCCAGTCATCATTCATCGGGCCATCCTGGGCTCCGTAGAGCGCATGATCGCTATACTCACTGAGAACTTTGCTGGAAAATGGTGAGTTATCTTGTCTGTCAGTTGTTAGCCGTTAAAATGCCAGCATATTGGAGCATCATTAATTCTAATTCTAGGGGTGAACCAGAAATTTGTTGTAATAAAACTGAGTTCAAAGTAAAGAGAACCCGTTTTAGTATAGAATATACTGCACAGCCCAATGGCTAGTGCATTACCCCATGTTAGTGCATTCCTGGAAGGGTATTGCATGTACTGTTTTTGCACGGCATTGGGCTACCTTAAATTTGGATAGAGTGGACTTAACCCTTTGCGGTCCAAAACCTTTACCCACTTTCCGGCTCTAGCGGTCCGAAACTATTTCGCCAGTTTCTGGCGCCGCGAATAAAAACACAAGCTGTGGAAGAGAAACGCACAGGATATTTATTTTTGCTCCTGCATTCTGCAGGCAACTCTTTTAGTGATATTTGGGCAACGTATGATACCGCTCAAAGCATTCCCCTGTGTGCAGGCCAGGGTTATTACTGCAGGTTTCCACCGCCGCCGTCGTCGTCTTCGTCACTCACTTCTGTCGAATCACTGTCATCACTGTCTGATGGAGGCACGTAATTCTCTTCCTCACTAAAGTCATCCTCGCTTTCGCTAAAAGCACCGCCGTAAAACGCACGCGGTGAAAACGTGGCCATGCTTCTCAGCGAACCGCGCGCGCGAGTGGGTACGCTCTAGGCCCCGTGCTGATCATAGTGCTGCACCCTAGTGTCAAAAAAGTAAAACCTCAACAAACAAAGCTCACTTATTCCTCAAGAGATGGCCCTTCATGTATACAAAAAATGCGCGCGACTCGCGGTGAGAAAACAGCAAAATTTAAACCACGAACACCCTTGTCGGGCAGGGCCCGACAGCGGACCGCTACGGCCGTGTTGCGTTGTCGGGCGCTGCCCGACAACGGACCGCAAAGGGTTAAGACATAATGAACATTTCTCATTAAGTTGTTGTCTTTTGTAACAGCGTTAACTGTATTCAGTGGTCTCATACCTTCAGTGAGCAAAAGCTCGTTGCCCATTTAGAATGTTCATTTACTTCAGTACAACAAAGATGCATAATGTCACAGTTTCAGCCTGACAAACATGTCTGAAAGGTGGTACTTCACTATATAACAATTGCAGTGGTGATGTTGCTCTGCATTGTGAATACAGTCGAACCCACTTATAACGATCCCACGTATAACGATCTATCGGTTATAACGACCATATTTGGGTGCACTTATGATTTTCCAATGCTAAACATTGAAGCTGCGTCCACATATAGGGAACATTATTCAAAGCCTCCTACTTTTACAACGAACACTTCAGACACGGTCGCGGTAAAAATATGGCGCATACGAAGCGAAAAAAAGTTAAAACAGGCCTTCTAAAGCGTGAGAGGGGCGCGCGTGCCCCGCTCCACTTTACTCGCGATATCCCTGATCGGCGAGCACCGCACGCAGATTTCGGACGCTGCGAGCGAGGTCGCTCACTTTCGAGCCTTTTATTCAGTGGCAGGATGGCAGTGAGGGGAAAAAAAAAAAGGAGGCAGCATGAAGCCTTGCGGTCAGCTTTCGCACGGTAACCTTTCCTGACGCCGTTCTCTGCAGCTACGACCGCCTACGATGAACCAAACAATGCCTTGGAACGCAAGAAGGCATAAATGCAAGATGTGATAACCGCGATAGCTTTCATCGCATAAAGGTTCACGGCGTCCCTAAACTCGTCGACGCCACAATGTGCCGCAAAAGGTCGTGCGTCTTTTCGATAACGGCAGAGACCGGTCGATCGATCGGTGATAACGATTTCCGCGTGATTGCGGTGATGCCTTCGCGGATAAGCACCAGAAAAGAGCGAAGGCGAGGTGGCGGCCGTCGGTGAACGTGCAGTTATGACTTACAGCCGACAACCTTATATCACAGTCATCTCTAGATATCTGCTCGGCTGCGAGTGTGGCGTAGTACGCCGTACACTGCACGGATTGACGGCGGTACGAGCGCGCCATGCTGCCGTTCGCAAGTTCGCCGCCGCCGTGTCGTGCGAAACCGCTTTAAAGTGCGCCTCGCTTTGTAGAAACGAAAGTAGCTAGCTGTTGAGCGGCGCGGGCACCGAGAAACGTCGATGCACTGACAGCGAGCGTATACTGCGTGTTTGACTAGGTGAGAACTCAAGTGCGCCGCGCATCGTCGTGCAGGGCCGCGAGAGCATCGCGGAGACGTAGAATGCGCGTTGCTTGCAAAATGCTTGTTTTCGCCGTGTTGAACGAACAGGCTACTCGCCGCACCCGTGCACGGTCCGGAGTGAAGCAGGCACGAAGAACTTACAAGCGCGCGCATATGGCATACAGCAAGCGGCCCGGCAGTGACTCCGCGAGCCGAGTAGGGGACGCGCTGCACGCAACTAGCCAGGGATGATCGGCTCCACGTGGCAGTACCGCGCTTCGGTGAAACGGTGTCAAGTGACAGCAAAGGCGGGTAATTCACTCGTGAGCACGTAGCGGGCGTCGCTTCACGACGCGAAAAGGCTTAGCTTGTCACCGGAGGGGTTGAGTGCGCTTTAATAAACGTGCACAGAAAAAAAAAATGGCTTGGCCACTAAACGCACGTTTTTAAAGGCAAGTCCATATACAACGAACTACTGATATAGCGACCACTTTTCGCGACACTTTCGAGTTCGTTATAAGCGGGTTTGACTGTAGTGGTCGGGACATCCAAAGCACGTTTTACCGACTACTGATAACGTACTACAGTAAAAGCTCGTTAATTCGGATTTCTAGGGACAGGGAAAAATGTCCGAATTAACCGAATGTCCAAATTATCAAATGGTCGAAATAAACACAATAAATGCAAGAGTTTTTTCAACATACCTTTACTTTACAAATTAATCGCGGATGCGTGTCTGTTTTCGAGCAGAAATTCGCGCGGACACAATTTTTCTGAGCCCTTCAAGGTGCTCAGCAACTCGCATGCTGTCTGCAGTGCCAAAATAAAATTTTTCAAGGACGACGAGGGCCTCCGCGGCTTCCTTCACAGTACGAGGGGGCCTGTGTGGCTCATGGTGTGGCTGCTCCTCTTCAGGCTCTTCGTTCTCGGATTCGTTGCCATGCATCACTTCCTTGATGATTTGCTCATCAGTGAGAGAGCCGGCAGTGGCAACGCCATCATCAGTGCCAATATAATCGTAGAGTGTCACTGCATCAGGCATGACACTTCCGAAATCCTTCCTGTCATCGGCACCGTCGTCCGGCGACACTTCGGCCACTGCGGCATCTCTGGAGTCAAGTGCAACAAAGCCACTGTGCCTGAAACAGTTGGCAATGGCGTGCGCAGGCGTGTTTTACCACACATACGCAAGAATGCTAACTGCGCTCAGGAGACTCACGTTGTATTTGCCGACGTCATGGCACAGGAGCAACTTCTTGTCAGGAGAGCCCATTTTTCAGGGCACGCAAAATTTCTACTTTGGTGGTGAAGTCCTTGGCCTCGTACTTGGGCCGCTTCGCCGGCGTTGCCATCGGCAGAGAGTGCGTTCAGACGAGAAGTCAGCGCAAGAGCACCAGCAACGATCAAGCTAAAGGAGCCGTACTGAATCGTTCGTCGATAAAACGGCGCTCAAAGATGCAGCACACCAACGGGAACAAAGCAACTACATGGCACCGCCAAACCCACACGCGAAGAAAAGGCGTTCAAACAGTCTCAAGTCAAGCCAAGTCGATAATTGATGTCCATGGCGATGCTGCGTTTGAGCTTCACTTTTGTTCCGAATTGTCGTTTTTTCGTTTTCGAGCCTTGCCAGCGGCCCGAAAGTCGCCGAATTATCCGATTTGTGGTCAAATCTGTCCGAAATAACGAGCGCCCAGTCTCATAGAGTGATGCATATATTTACAGGGACCATATGACGTGTCCGAATTAACGAGAGTCGACTTAACGAGCTTTTACTGTACAACTAAAGAAGCGTGATAGATTGGGTTAGTTGGTATTCTGTTTGGAGCGAATTTTGCTGCAAGGGTGTATGGCATGAAGCAGTAAAACATGGTGCCAAGGACGAAAGGCCAGAAGGGGCTTCAGTGGAAAGAGAAGTGTTTGAAATTGAAATGATAATTTATACATCTATTGGGGTTTGTAAGATAAGGAAAAGCATCACACCTCCTGAGAAGCATGCCCGTTAGCACTAGTACATGTGCCTTTTTCTCAATTAACAGAATTGCAGCTGACAATGTAAATAAGAGGTTGCAAATTGTGTTCTGATCTTTACTTATGTAGCTTGTATTAAGAGTGTAGTAAAGTTGTTAAAAATTTGTATGGATAAGTTCATCAAATAACTTGCATTTGCAGTTATGCGTATTCTAGAGGCCTCTAGCTACAGCACATGTGTCTGATAAAGGCGTTAACCATGCAACTAAACATACTCCGCTTTGGTAACGAAGCAGATGGCAATGAGAAAATGTAAATAAAAGCAAATGCAGCAACTTAAATTATTGGATTTTTAAATGACGAATTTTTATAACTGCACCTTTGGATAAGTGTGAGCAAAGCTGTGCATTCAAGCAAAATGCATTTCTTGCAATTACGGCTGCTAGTGGCCTTTGAAACTTGCAGCTTCTGTGTGCTTCTTTTCTGTGGTTTTGGCCTATGGTTCTAAAATTCTCTTATATAGCATAAGTTGAGTAATTGAGACACTTCTTTTAGAAAATGACAATGGGCAGAGCTGATGTGAAAGAAACAACTATGTCAAAAACATCTTGTACGTATATGTGTTGTAAAATGCAGCTCTTGGTGTTGCATCATTTAGTATCATTCAAGTTCTACACTGGCACATTCTACTGTTATAAGCAACTATGCTGGAAGGAAATGAGCATGTGAAGGTTAGACATGTTTTGGTGTGCCAAATAATAGGTAGTCACTCTATTACAATTGCATTCATGCGATTGATGTGAAGCAAGCAACAGTAGGAGGAAGAAGAGAACTGTGTTCATACGAAATTTTACGCCCTGTGCACAGGCCTTTCTGGCTCTCACCACGCCAGGTCAACTTGGTGCCAGTAGGCTCGACTTACGACGACTACGCACTTAAAGTCAGAGACCAGCTGCGCGAGGCTGGTTTCCGTTGTGACGCTGACCTTGATCCTGGCTGTACACTCAACAAGAAGATACGCAATGCCCAACTTGATCAATACAACTTCATCCTAGGTAAGCTTTAGTTGTGCGGTTCATGGTCTCGGTGCTTGCATGTTGTGAGAATGAGAGAAAAGGGACATTAAATTGTTTCAGTGCCTACTTTTGCCACATTCAACTATTGCTTCACCCTTAACAGCAGGAATTACATTTCAAATGCCTTTTTTTCACTTTCTAGTTTAATTTTTTTTTCTACCTAAAGCAAACACTTGTCTGCAGAAAAGGATCTGTGCAGAAAATGAAAGTTTTGCAGTACATCTTAGGTAATCAGATATTCTGGCTTGTCTAAAAGTTGACCGGTAAACTCCATTCTAATGCTACTTCAGTTCTAGATAACTTTGACAGATTACACACGTTACATAATACTAGTGGGATAAGAATTGTGTACTGTATAGAGATATGTAGCTGTACCTTGTGTGAGAACAAAATTTAACAGAATGGTTCAATGAAGAACTTGATCCTGGCCTTTTCATTATATTAGAGCTCTACTGCATTAGTATCAGTTAAACTTCAAGGGCTTTTTAAACACGCAGTGGGATGTCATATTTCAGCTGCACTTGGATTGAAATTCTTCAAATTCATGCTTTCTTATTTACTTCTAGATATGCTTCTCTGATGTAGTACAATGTAGAAACTCTTGCAGAGATTGTCCCTACCCCGCCTTTTTTTCTTTGTACCTACCTTTGCCTTGTGCTCTTGGTTGACGCGAGCTAACTGGAAAGCTTTCACCTGTTGGAGCTTATGTAACGTACCTGTCATATTCACAGTTGTTGGTGAAAAAGAGAAGACATCTGGAACTGTGAATGTCCGCACACGTGATAACAAGGTGCACGGGGAATTCTCCTTGGACAACCTTGTGGAACGCCTGAACCGTCTCAAGAGGGAATTTCTCCCTGATGACAAGTTTTGAATAACTCTTATCAGTGGCATTAAATGCGTATTTTGCTGTGAACAAAGCAGCAGATCCTTGCAGACTTCTTGACTTTTCAAGCAATGACAGCCATTCATAAACCTAAAAGGTTGCAGACTAGCAGCAGTCTCAGAGCAGCATGCACTGTTCATTTGCAGAAACAAAGAAGTGGCATTTAAATCCTTTTATTGTGCAGTTCACATATTGTTGGAAAGAAAAAACTGGTGCCACAAAAAAACAAATTATGTCAGATAAAAGTACTGCTTTATGCATGCTACCACATGCTTTTAGCAAAAGCACCTGCTTAGTACTTATAAGGTTAGAGCTTTTATAAAGCCCCTTCACTGCACTGTAATAATACAGTGCACGAAAAGCAACTTCTGTTGTTCTGGTCGGCTCAAAACGAAAGGGCGAAGAAAAGCATAGACTACAGCGCCATAGTACGCGGAATTTCTCCCTGATGACAAGTTTTGAATAACTCTTATCAGTGGCATTAAATGCGTATTTTGCTGTGAACAAAGCAGCAGATTCTTGCAGACTTCTTGACTTTTCAAGCAATGACAGCCATTCATAAACCTAAAAGGTTGCAGACTAGCAGCAGTCTCAGAGCAGCATGCACTGTTCATTTGCAGAAACAAAGAAGTGGCATTTAAATCCTTTTATTGTGCAGTTCACATATTGTTGGAAAGAAAAAACTGGTGCCACAAAAAAACAAATTATGTCAGATAAAAGTACTGCTTTATGCATGCTACCACATGCTTTTAGCAAAAGCACCTGCTTAGTACTTATAAGGTTAGAGCTTTTATAAAGCCCCTTCACTGCACTGTAATAAATACAGTGCACGAAAAGCAACTTCTGTTGTTCTGGTCGGCTCAAAACGAAAGGGCGAAGAAAAGCATAGACTACAGCGCCATAGTACGCTGATTCTGTGCTGTCGGATTATAACTGAGTAAAGGCACGCAATGACTTGACGTTTTTAATAAAATGTTAAAGGTGTTCACACCCTGAAGATCTGAGTTTGTTTTACCCCCTCAGTGCACGTAGAAATGCTCACGAAATGCTGAAGATGTAGACATGAGCAGCAGTGCTGATGGCATGATCAGCAGTGCGGATGGCATGATCTAGTGCCGCTGATTTCTACTGGAGGGGACAAAACAGTTGATTGCTATGATGAACTACAGTGAAACCTCGGTGATACGAATCTCACGGGACCACCAAAAATATTCGTATCATCCGAAATTCGTATCACCAGAAAGCATGGAAAATTAGCATGCGGCAAAAGAACGCTGGCGTACATTTTCATTTATTGTTTTTCAGGGCCGCAGCAACGTCAGGAAGAACCCTGAATGATTGTCAGTTAAGTTTTTAGATGTCAGCAGTCATACCAGCACTCGTAAATGTACGGCCCGTCCGAGCGTATTTAATTAATGAACCAGGTGCGTTGTGACCCGCGACAGCAGTAGCCTTTTCCAAATTTTAGTATATGCTTTTTTGCATGACACTTTAGTACTGCAGCGAAAGTAACAAAAGAAGTGCTTTGACGCGATGGATTAAGGCCGCAAAATTACAGAACCACGGTCCTGTGTTATGATTTTGTTATCGCGGAGGTGTTGGGAATGTTTTTTGGGAGATTTACGGCCGTTCCCGCACAAGTGCGACCTTAATGGCCGCGCATGTCGACGTTGTGAGGCCTGACTCCTTCGCCACGACCGTCCTCGCCTTCTTTCGGTCCTCGTCCACCTTTCATAGGATGTCTGATGAACGAGGTAGGCACGTGTACACAGTACAACGACAGCAGCCCGCGTCGACGCGTTAGAAAATAAAGCATGGCGCTAATGTCCTCTGTAATCTCAACGCCAAGGCACACGGAGGCACATAGGAGCCTCAAAGATTCGCGCATCCAATCTCGGAGGCCGTGACGCGTCTTTCAATGTTTATTCTGAGCGTAAGAAAAGTGTTTTTTTTTTTTTTTTTACACCGTGATTCTGACGATATGGCGGTGTGGCGCGCGTACCCACGCTTGCGTTCCCGCGCTCACACGTGCTTGGCGCGTTTCCGCGACAGGGCGTACAGCACCTCTTCGAATCTGGGTGGTAGCGTACGTTCGTATCAAACGTCACTGGGTGAAAATCTGTTCGCAACAACCGTACTCCATTACATTGCAGGCCAATGGGCCTTGGGCGGGACCAACGAAAAAATCGTATCACCCCGAAATTCGTATGAGCTGTGATCGTATCACCGAAGTTTCACTGTATTTGAAAATACTTTTCATTGTTGCACAGTGGCTTTCTTTTTTTTCTATCCTTTGGCTAGAACAGTCATGCCCTCTTAAAGATGTTTAAAACCTTGTGGTGAAATTGTGAAAAGGTTGCCATGTGCAGGTTACTATATACTTATGCAGCTGCCATCCACATCCCCTGTATTGCTTTTCCTCGAAGCAAGAATAAGTAAACATACACGTAACACACACTTTCTTTTCAACTATGCATTGATTTTTCTCTTGCCCTCTTCTAACAGGACCACATAAGCTATATATATATATATATATATATATATATATATATATATATCATGGCTGTCATTCATAAATGTAGCCATCAAAGAATATGAAACGTGGATGTCCTGAAAGCAATGTATCCTATTCAGCTTGAGCATGTGGTCGTGCACTTTTTGGCCATGGTTAATGTTGTTCTCCTTCCTTTCTTTCACTATCACCTTTGTGCAGTCATTAGAAATGGTTCCTAAAGTCACATTTGCAATGAGAGCAAGAAGGTAGATGAATACCAGTTGTTGATGAAGATGGAGTGATGAGTTTTACTTTAATTTGTAAAGGACATCAATGTCAACTGTTTCATCTGTCCTGTAATCTTCGGGAAGACCAGCTTCAATCCGGGCCTGCATACAAAAGAGCTTTGTCAGAAATGTGAGGTACCTGGGCTGAAAGGCATCACTGCTCCTTCTTTACAGTAATATCAGATGTAGAAGCTGTTAAACATAATTTGAGATAAGTAATTACTGCATGTGGACTTACCTGATGCTTTACAGTTTCATTTTTTGGTGCTATAAAAGGAAAGAGTCAAATAAATACACTACTTGGAAACAGTGGTTCTGAAAAAAGTACACACACGGGGATTGGCCACAGGGACAGAGCTGTGTCATTGTTAACAGGTCTGTAAAATTATAACAGTGCTGTAAACCAGCGTCACCTAAGAGGTAAAAATACACATGCCAACTTTCCCAAATTTTATGTAAAGTTTACGAATTTGAGCTTGTTTTGTAATTTTGCAAATGTTGTGTAAACTTTATAGAAAGTTCTGTTCATGAAAAAAGTTTTGCTCATTGATCCCATGACCATGCCTGGAAATTCTTCTGATTTGATAGAGCCAGATGGGTATTTGCTTCAAGCAAGTTTACTCAGTCAATTTCTTATCGTAGGCATTATTTGAAAGCGTAAAAATCACTGAAAGAATAACTATGATCTAGAAATAATCTGTTGCTTGTCACTATGCTGATCCAGGTTTCCTGTTGCTTTTGCTGCATCTGAAGGTAAATAATCATTATTAAAATGCATGTGTATACTAGAAAATGCGTGAGGTCAAGAACAAAAAAAATGCCTGCTTCTCCTCCATACTCTTCCTGGTGTCATGTTCATGGGATTTTTACAGGCATAATTCACATGTTGGCAGGTTATGCAAGAAGCAAACTAAATGAAAAAAGTCTCAGCATATGCTGCTTTGCTTTACATATATTTTTTATTAGTGTGTTCTTGCCATTGCCACTGTTTGAAACCAGATGAGATGTGCGGCATATTAACAGAGTAGGCTATCTTAAAGGGACACTAAAGGCAAATAACAATTTATGTCAGAGTGAAAGCTCAATGTATGACAATGTCTAAAACGGCAATATTATCAACAGCAGTACCCTACTTAACCGAGAAATTAGGCTAAATGTATCACACGACGTGCGCCACGAGTGGGACATTTTGGAAATGATCCCGATGAAGTGAGAGCATCCGACTACAATTAATCACTAGTGATCAAACTAGCTGCAATAAAGAAAGAACCTTCCGTGCATCAAGAGACGTAATAAAATGCTGCTTGTTCGTTTCTGTTTGATTCATGGAAAAAAGAACCTCTTTGGCGTTGCCATGGGGAGCGGCGCGCGTGGTTCAAAGGTTCCGTTTTCGCCGAACTGCGCTTCGCCCGGCTTCGCTCACGCGGTCGCGTCTCACTGGTAGTTTCGGTATCGCGTACTGGCGCACGCTCGTGAAAGTCGCTCTGACAGAAAGTTCGACAAAATGCTGCATGCATGTGATGTTGCCGGATGCCCAAATGGTGCACGACCCCGCGCAGTAAAGGCAGGCAACATTGGGCACGGCAACAGTGACAACAAAAAGACCGCTTTCAGGCGGGTGATTTGAAGTGCGCTATATAACGCGATGATAACCTCTAAAATGTGATTTTACTTCAAAATAAGCACTTTGTTGGCACAAAAGTAGCACTACGAGGTTTCTGGACCGCTATTTCAACAATCAACGTCGACTTAATATTTGCCTTTAGTGTCCCTTTAAAATATGTGCTTCAAAATAGACGTTTAAATTGTGTCTTGCTTCTTTTTGTTTTGCATTTAGAAGCTGCATGAGGTACTGCAAATTATATGCAAATTATCCCATATTCTTTTTGCTCTCTTTCAATCAGCCTTGGGCTTAATTGTGAAGTAATTTTTACTTGTGGCTTGTTAACTTATTTCATCGATTGCGCCAAATGGCCACTTTCATGTGAGCTGTTGCGGAAGTCATGCTTCTGTCAGTGCCTTCAGTTAACGCCTCCAGTGAAATGAATCACATTGAGAACAATTCTTTGCTACGTATGTTCATTAAAGCTCATTAAAAGCTCTACAAATAGATTAGGCTGTGGTTATCATTGCCTTTAACTGTTGCAATATGATCAAAATGTCTTGTTTTGGTCATTGAAAGCAGATTCTTTTTATAGACTCTTCATTGAAACTTGAAAGGCCAGTTGGATAACGTACGGCTACTTCGGTTATTTGTGTTCTTATACTGATGTGGGCCTTATCGTTATACAACATTAGGTGGAAGGAACAGTTTATATAATGGCTAGAGCGTTCTAGTAAAACTAAAAAGTTCAAGAAAGTATAATGCAGGTATTGAACGTTGATGTTTCCAGCGTGCACGACATCTTGTACGCACCTTGTACGGGCTTCTTCGTGATGTTTGTGACAGGCGGCACGTAGGAACCTGCCAAGACCAATTTATTATTACTAGAGCATACAGAGCACCTTCCCTTTCAACGTCCGATTTTACGGACTCCCTAGGGACCGCGAAATCGTCCGCAAAATCTGGCAGTCCGAAAAAACGAATTCATGCTTTTTTATTCCGCTCAAGCGATCAAATCGACACAACCACGTCCGAAATAGCTTTAATTCCTCCCAGTACACTATCAGGCATTTTGGTGCGCGCCCATGCCCTCGCAAGTACCTTCGGCACCTGCAGCAAACCCCGCTTAGCTACGTGCCAACCGCCACTTGCATGTTTGCATCTCGTGATGAGCGCCGCTGATACCAGCAAATCGCGGAACAGATTACGGCTCTCTCGCATGGAGCGTTTGGAAACGATGACGCGGAACACAAAGACTGTGGCGGAAGAGCGGACTCGCCCGGCTTTCCCTGATGCGTGTGCGCATGTAAACGATGCGCGCACACACATCGCCGAATCTCCGCCGATGCCAATACGCAGCATTTGCTGCCGTGTGAAGCCGATCGTTTCTAGTTGTGTGCAGCACATCGCCAACTAAGCTGACACCGTCACTGTATTGTTGCTGTATCGCACGCACGCATTTGTCATGAAAGGGTTCGTGATGCCCACTTTGTTATTGACCGCACACGGGCGCGGCACTAGCGAGCTGGCTTAGTTCGTGAAGGCAACGAGACTGTGCGGCGCACTTGATGGTCTCGCACAAAGAGGCAGCATGAATGGCGGGGCGGCAAAGCGGCCAAGCGGGCTTTTCAAGGCGGCGAGGCGGCGAGCGCGCGTACCTGTTCAGACCGCATGGCTCTCTTGGCTGCCCGCGCGGCCGAGGAGGCGGGGCCTCTCGCGCGTTAGCGCACGTGTCGCTATCACGTGGTACGGCTTCTCCCAAAGAGACACTCGCACCACCGCCGCGCCACCGCCGCAGCGCGTTCTGATTGGGTGCGGCAAAGCGGCGAGTAGCGGCGAGCGGCAAAAAATTGGTCCGAGAGCGATCGGACCTGCCGCCTCGTTTTCCGCCCCGCTTTCGCCGCCTGGAGAGGAGGTTTTCCTGCTTTCCGCCTCACCGCTTTGCCGCTTTGGCCGCCCCGCCTTCGGTGTGAATGAGCCTTTACTGTATATCTAGGGTTCGGTAGTTGACTCGGCAGTTGAAATCGGCAGTTGACTGTAAATATCTTTGTACATCTATAAGGGTTTGTTATCCGAAAGTCTTGTTATAAAGAACTAACGTACAAACTGTATGATACAAGGGCTAGCAGTGTCAAGTGGAAACAACACGCCGACCGCAGCACGGATGGGCGCCCAAACAGCATGTTTCTACAAGAAAGAAGAAAAGCTCGGGGGGGGGGGGGGGGGGAATCGGCAGCATCAATCTCGTGTCACAGCAGTCGAGCGACGCGTCTTGTATCTGCCGTGTTCTGGAACCAGGCTCCTCTCTCGCGCTTGATGATTTGAAACGGACGGACGGTTACGATCAAGTTCCCACGCTCTTAGCGTTGGTTACGACAACTCCAGACAGCTCTACAGCCGAAGTAACGCATGATGGTGTTCTGTGGCTGAGCTCTGCTACAGTGTACTCGAAGGTTATAGTTCACCCTAGCTCTGCAATAAGATAATGTGCAGTCGCGCTCAATATGACTTGCACCACGGGAGCACGTGGCCTCACGAGTTCAAGGACTGCCCATGGTTTCCACTAGCCCTTATTTCCATAACTAAACGCTAATCTCGCACTCTGGGATGATTCCAAGTAAGAAAATATCATTTAGTTGCTGAAATGAAAACAGGTTGAAGATATGCGCAATCTTTGAACTCATGAGACCACGCGCTCCTATGTTGCCGGCAGGGCTGGGCAAAGATACTTTAAAATTGTATCGCGATACGATACAAGATACTCAGGCAAGAAGTATTGGAGATACAGATACAAGATACTGCTGCAATAATAGTATCCGATACGATACTCGGGAATTGTATCTTAAGATACTTCGATACATTCTCAAATTTGTTGTTATAGATCCATATATTGTAGCAGCAAACGCCTATGTACGAAATGTCTGCGTGAAAATTTCTTAACTGTGACCTATTTTGTTTCATTTGAATGAAATGTCTGTTAGTATCTCAAAAGTTTTGCCCTTCTTGCTCAAAGTACATTAGTTTCCTTCTCCAAAACAAGTTATCGCGGTTTGTTTTAGCTTCTTCACAGGACAACTCTTTATACACTTCGCTGACAGTGGTTCTTGCTTGTCATTTTTGCAATTGGTGGGAGTCGCTGCTCAGCTTGCCGACCAACTAGCGGGTTGCCATAAAATCACAATAAATTCAATAACAAGCCTTCGCACGACGGCGCAAATACCAGTGTGGACTTTTACCTTCTCCGTAAAAGACAGTTTGCGCAATACGGTATATCCGGACAGGTGTACAACTGCAACAACGCTGGTAGCAACATTTTTTTTTAGGGGGGGGGGGGGGGCATGGTGTATTCTAGGGGTTTGAGACCTTTCGCTAGCGGCCCGTCCCACACACATCACCGTCTTCGTCCCATTTGTTTTTATTTTCTTAATAAGTATGTTCGTGAGCTACACAGACAAGACAGGTCTTAAGCATTCCTTTCGTGAGGAGCGGTGGTCATCATGTGCTGAAACAACCGTGGAACAAAAACTCCATATTTTAAAATCCACGTCCAGATTTCATTATTGTGTACATCGGTGTCGATGTTTCCCAAATGTTGACTCCGAATTCCCTTCAGAAATGACCTATATACGAGATATGGGAAAGACTTCCTTTCAAATGGCGACGTCATTTTGTTCAAGCTCTCTCCGACCCCCGATCCCACCGTCTTCACTGTCCCGGCCATTGGAACTAAATTTCGCGACAGCGGCCCACTGGCTATAAGCTGAGTTTGAGACCCCTGATGCATACGTAGATGACGTAAAACTGCAATGAATTTTCATATTCTACATATCTGCTGGCGTAAAGGATTCTTTGTTGATATACTCACTAACGTGCAATTTTTTAGCAATTTTTCTTCAACGAGAGAACATGTGCGACACAGAAACGTCTCAAAAGTCTTTGTATAGTTGCACAAAACGTCGTAGGACACCGCTGCTATTCGCGCTATTGCCGCTTACAGCTCCCATTACGTGGCGCTTAGTGATACAAAAATATTTAACAAGGCCTAAAACAGGAAAACAAATATAAGTAAAATAGAGAGGTGGTTCTGTATCAAACATTCACATTGAACGAGTGCAGAAACACAATACAGAGGGCGCCCTTAATAGCTATGAGCATGAAGTATCGTCAACTTACCTGTTGAGACAATAGAAAATTCAGTGCCTATGGAAAATTGCCTGAAACGGCTCGTTGGGACGCTCACGAGTAAAACGGAGCATTCAGTAAAATAAGGTTTCTTGAATACCATTCCTAACATTTCTAAGCTGGCTGCTAATACTTTCCATCGTTATAATGCAAACTCAATTTCGCTATTTTTCTAAGCGGTAAGCAGAATATTTTGTACTGTATACTCAAGGCACGCCCACATAACTATATATTTGTTTTCAAAATCGGCTTGGCAACGTGTAAATGCGTAAGCAGTAGTACAAATAAAGCAGACAGAAGAATAAAGCAGAGATCTTATTTTGGTAGCGCGTTACAAAAGACATACTTCAGTGACCTGACCGAAAAACAGTACAGAGACCTAGGTAATGTATGGGATGCGAAATGACAGCCAAGAAAGCATTTGTGCAAATAATCAAATTACGATTTCATAAATTCTTTGAATAAATGTATCAGGAATTGAAAAACACGATACTCCATGACATTTTCTCTTAGGTAAACGCTTGCTTTCCTCTATCTAGTATATCTAGATCTAGTATCAGTACCAGTGGTGCTAAAGTTGTTAGAATCTTATTTGCATATAAGTTAATTCATTGCATGCAGTCAAACTTACATCCACGAGATTCTTCAAATCGCTGATATGTAAAATCCACGAAACGCAAAGCAACCCAATTCTCACACGCATCACATTTCGTTACGAATGAAGACGCAAGGGAATCTTCAATAACGACACTGTAGCGACATCAGAATTTGCGCTGTAGACGCCGCACGCTGTGGAGTACGCGGCGCAGGACAGTGACTAAGAGCAAGTGTCGCGGCATCGGCGCAACGAAGAAGAAAAAAAAATCGACAAAACAAAAGGTACGTGGGCTCGGCGTACACGTCCGCGCGCTTGTCTTCTTCATATTCTGCCCTCACTGGATGACTCTGGCGTAAAAATAAAATAACGTCACTGCCCTTAGACTTATTCAGATGGCCTAGTGGCACCAGTACCAGCTTGAGAAGCGGAGCTTGGCCAGCGATTATTATTTCGCACGGTTGTGTAGCGATAGAAGTATCTTGTATCTTAAGATACACGATACATTATCGAATGTATCGGAAATACAGATACAGATACTGGTTTTTCGAGACGTATCGCGATACAGATACAAGATACCCATAGAGTATCTAAGATAGTATCTAAGATACATGTATCTTCGATACTGCCCAGCACTGGTTGCCGGTCATATTGAGCGCGACTGTATGGTCCGTAGATAATGTGCCCTAGCCCAAGAAGCCTTTGATTTGATATTCGTGAAGCGCTAGAGCACGGGTATGTGCTGACGCTGAGAGGTCCCTCCCTGTCTGCTAAGGCATCGTGCTCACACGCTTGAGAAACCCGTGTGATGCATGCGGGTTCGTTTCCGCGCAGAAGACTATAAGTTTTAAGACATTTTATTCAAGAGCGGCGTAAACAGGATCACAAAGATGTGAAATGGATGAAGTGCATTACAACAGGCTTATTATCTTACCACACACAAGAACCTTTTCGTATGAATAGCTTTACGTGGCTGTTCGCGAAGTAATGCGTATCTGGGCCAGCTCGTGCAGTGACGCCCACACGAGAACAGCTTTTATGAAGCGCGAAATGACACGCGTACACAAGAAGGCACATAAAGACATCACCACGTGCATTCTCGTGTCCGTACGTGTGTCGTTTCGCACAGCATCAAAGCTGTTCAGGTGATTCACCAACAATCCCGTATTGCAACCCTTGTCTCGCAAGCTTATTTGTTTAGTTATATCATGGCCTCCGAGCTTCGGAGCGGCTTGTGTGCACCGCGCGCCACCTGATCTCGGAGGATGTGGCACTGCACACAGCGGTGTTCTTCAGCACCTCACTCTGCCCTGCCCAGCAGCACAACGGCAACAACAGCACAACCGTCGCAACACCACAACTACTGAGTCAACTGAGCCACCGCAGTGGGTAAAGGAGTTACTCAAACGCGCAGATTGAATAATATGGTGGCAAATCTTACCTGGCCTGTTGACGTAGTAGGCGATGAAGAGCACGGCTAGCGTGAGCGAGAACATGGTGAAGGTGAGGCAGACGAACCACGCGATGGACGGCGGGTTCATGCCCAACTCGCCGGGCGTCACATCGAAGTGGCTGCGAAGAACATCGGCGGCACAAATAACTTCAGTATACAAAATGCTCTACCATAGCAGACTACATAGTACCCTAAATAGTCGCCTTTTTTTTAATGTTACAAGTTACAACGCTACACTGAGACAAATATTGAGGACGGATGATCAGCCTACAGCACCACGCTGCCTTTCTCACGCGTGCTCTGCTCTATCACTGTGTTATGTGTTGGTTTCATGCGTGGCGCTTATATATATATATATATATATATATATATATATATATATATATATATATATATATATATATATATATATATATATATATATATATATATATATATATATATATATATATACGATGAAAAAAATCATCGCATGATGACTTCATCAGGAAGTCACATATGTCGCCAAAATTTGCGACGTCATCACACGACATGCTTGCTCAAAGGATCTGGGAGGCCATGGAAAACCACGTTGGGGGCTGAAAGCTTACGGGGACGGGATGACTGAGAAGAAAGAGATGGCTTTCTCCTTCAAGTCGTCTTTGGCAAATGCTTTTTCGAATTGTCTGGCTTTTTTTTTTAATCTTGAAAACCAGTCATTGCATGCGCTACATAGAGTTAGTAGGAAATATGTATTTAAAAATTCCAACTTACACACGTCTTTGCTGCTTTTTCGCCTCTGAAATTCAGGAACAATATTTGTCATGATTACGACGCTGATGCATCGAGAGAGATACCAGTTAATTATAGCAGCGTCCAGCGGCGGTGACAACAATTTCAACTAAACGGATAGCGATGATGTAGTCGGACATATAGCAGAAAGGAGATACTTTTGTCCCACAGTAACAATAGAGGTGGTGCAACCAGTGTACTGCACTTAATGTTCAGCACTTTGAGGGATCTAAAAGCTCGTGAAATGAACGTCTTCTTTTACCGCGAAACTGGATATGGCCCAGTTCTGGCGGATCGCGTCCGCGGAAAAAAGACGCGTAGAACAACAATTTTCGGCCAACCAATTAACTCGACTAATCCAGCGTTCTTGCGTCGAAAAAAATGAACATGGCGTAAATGTAGGCATAAAATGTGTATGATTTCGCCGACATGGCAGAATGACGTGAACGGTTGTTTAACGAGACCGCTTGCATAAGTAACGAACATCGTGGCATTTTTGTACTTTCGAAACAACGGTGTTTCTTACGTACAACAGGCATAAGCCGGCATACGCACTCGTGAGTTGACTCACTCAGATCTAGCTGTGAGCCTGAGTCTAATTAAGTGAGTCCGGTTGAGAAAAAAGTTTCAGTGAGTCTGAGCTCGAGTGAGTCCAGTTGAGGAAAATTTTGGTGAGTTTGAGTCCGAGTGAGCGCTCAGCGCTCAGTATATTTCTTGACCGAGTCTGAGTGAGCTCCACATTTTTTGCCGACCTATCTACTGAATATCATTAATGAATATCATTAATATCAGCCTTATGTCGGTTCACGTTTATACTCACATCTGCTCACACATACTTCAACACGCTAGCGTTCGTACGTCAGATCAATACTTTTTTTATCAGAGGCGTGAGTAACAGAAAAGAGGGGGGGGGGGGGTACCTTGAGGCTTGACCAATAAATGTGTCCTTACTGAATAGCAACCACTGATAACTCGTATTTGAGATTACCATATGAAAAGGCGCCGCGTAGAGTACCGAATATGCGAGACATTGGCGTTAAAGAGCAATGACACTATGGTCGAAAAAGCTCATTATACCCTAACAGACTCCTGAGTCGACTCACTCAGACTCAGATCGGACCGTGAGTCTTGAGTCTGAGCGAGTCCGGCCGAGTAATATTTTGGTGAGCCTGAGTCCGGTTCGACTGAGAATAAAAAGAAGATGGCTTTCTCCTTCGAGTCGTTTTAGGCGAGTGCATAAGGGACCCTGTGAGTTATTGTACCTGCTCGAGCTTTTGTAGACATACTTCGTATGTATATAAACCTTCCCGGGTCGAACCGAATAGTGCTAATTTCGCAGAGGGGCACGCTCACTGAATCCTTGGAGGGCGTCGTCGACGGCGTCGGGCTTGTTGACGGCGATGCTGGGCCGTCGTGGTTGTTTGGTCGGGTCCCAAGTCGAACCTCCCCCAGGAGGCGGAGGAACTCGCGAGCCGAAGACCTCTGCATCGGCGGTGAGACGCAGCGCGCGACGGCTGCTTCTTTACTGTAGACGACAACGCCTTATTACTATGCAGGCTGTAAGGCAATAGCTGATAACACAAGGACACAAGGTGTGCCGGTACTTTGTTACAACCCTGTAACGCTAAAACACGATCTCAGATGAAGAAAAACTTGGAACAGCTTGCTGGCCCATTTATCTGGCCATGAGGAGCGCGCTTATAGAACACAAAGAAGTGAAATTTTCGTGTGTAGTTTAATTAATTGGTTTGCTGAACTACAACCATTGGTTCAATGAACGCTGTTCAAGACTGTTTTGTTTTCGAGCTGCCAAGCATCACGGTATGCTTCAGTCCTCGAAAATACTTTGTCATGGTCTTGAAAGTCCTTGAAGATTCTCGATTTTTTTGTGTGTTTTTGCAAAGGCTAGCTGCCACGAACCCAGCATGCTGTGAGCGCTCAGTATGCAAAAATCAAAATCTAAATGTAAAAAGCTAAAAATCGGGCAAGAAATCTACTAGTGCATTTAAAATAGGGCATACTAACTGACAGATAGAACTGTAATCAATGCGCTACATACGCTAATATTAAAAAAAAAAAGCAGTGTGCAGTTTGTAGCCTATCGAATTTACTCGCATAACAGCAGCGCTCACTAATGTTGGCTGACTGATGGCCAATGTGATAGATATTGTTTGCTATCCGCGCTTATCAAAAAAATTACAGCATATCCACGGGTGAATCATGAAGAGCTTGGGCGAAGCTCCTGAAGCAATCATAGTTACACCGTGAAATGTTCAGTTGTTTCGCCCAGCAGTAATCAAAGCGATACGGCGCTTTGATTACTGCACGCCATCTAGCGTGCAGGGTGCCGCAGCTTTTTTTTTTCTTTTTTCCTTTTTTTCTTTTTTCTTTCCCTTTTTCTTTCTTTTCTTTTTCTTTTTTTTTTTTTTTTGCACACATATTGCACACATCTCTATGGGACAGCGCCATCTAGTATATCGTCACCCAACTGCAGTTTGCATGTGGATGGATGGATGAATGCTATGAGCGTCCCCTTTATAACGGGGCGGTGACATGTCTGCCACCAGGCTCGAAGGAGAAAAAAAAAGGAAAAAAAAAACTTCCTTGTTTCATGTTGTCCTAATGCCTTATCTACATTGATTAAATCTATGTTATTATACCAAAAATATAAATTCACGGTCCATCTCTCTGCCTCTTAAGGCAGAATGACCTTTTTTTTCCCCCCAATTATTTATTTTTGTACTTTATCTCTACTTTTCTGCCACCAATGCTCTAACCGTCTCTTACTTATTTCTATCGCGGGCGTGTTCAGCTTTCCATTGTTGTCCCTAAAACCCAAGGCTTCATGTATCTCTATGGGACAGCGCCATCTATTGAATGATACGGGAGACGCGACGGCTGGGGGACGCCGCACGGAGCGACGACCGACCAGGTGATGCTATAAGGAGCTTCGCCCCTAAAATACATGTATACTACTGTGCCTCTGCCTCAGTCCCCTGAATGATTAGCAGACAGCTAGCTGCCTTTAGGGAAATGCGCCGTGTAAGTTCTTTCGTGAAAGCCTCTGTGCGTGTCCTCCGATATCATCCGCTTATGCCGGCTCGCCGTACGATCGCGGAGGCCACGTATTGTACCGCCTACTCTCGACGAGACGCCGCATAAGCAAACGTGCCGCGCGCGCGCACTTCACCTGGGGATTCCACGATCTCGGGCATCGGTGGCGGCGGTGGTGGCGCGGCGGGTGGTGGCGCAGCTGCAGGACCTCCCGATGGCGACGTCCCTGCATTGGATGCTGCCGCTGGCTTTGGTTTGTCGGCGTCTGCAGGACGATAACTTGAGCAGTGTTGTTACAGCTGCTGATTTATCAGTACGTCTTAATGAAAGCCAACAGATAATGAAGCCAAGGAGGGCATAGGAGACGTTATTTGTCGTCTTTTAACTGTAATGTTGTAATTATGACATAAATGTGAAGAAATTAAAGTGGACGAAGGAATAGACTTTCTCCACGGCTCCTCTGGGGTTTGAACCTATGCTTTTGGGACGATGTGCATTTGGGTGCAGATCGCTCCACTCACGGAGCTATCACTCAGCAGCACTACTGGGCTTCTGCTGTAGGGCAGTGTGAAGCGCATAGATTCTAAAATTCGTGGCGCCTATACATGCACGTCGTAGGCCAAAACAAAACACGTGTACAGGGCGAGGTTTACGTTGTATGCATCGCGTCGGAATTGTTCTGCACAAGATGGCGCGGCGTGTTTGCGTAAAATTCCTCGCTAAGACGCTGCAATGATGATGTGTTTGTGTGGCTCCTTATCAAAAATGATAAGGAACCTCAATCACTGGCCATGGCATACAAACATGACTGGGCAGTGAATGACTACGGGGAGTGAACATGGCGAACACACCATGTTTAAGTTTTCACCACTGCATGGTGGGTGACACAATATAGGTGACGTTATTTGGGGTCTTTTAACTGTTACGTAGCAACTATGATATAAATGTGAAGAAACTAAAGTGGACGAAAAGACAACTTGCCGCCGGCAGGGACCGAACCTGCAGCCTTCGGATAACGCGTCCGATGTCACGTTGTCGCGTATTTCTGCGCATGTAAGCCTGGGAGTGTTAGCGCTGCTCGTAGCCATGACGGCAAGTGCGAAGCAGTTTTTTCTTTCTTTTTGCCAGCTGGCGTCACGTAAACCGTGATCTTTTTTTACGAGCTGTCGCCTGATGTCTCGTTACTCTGTTGAAATTTAAGGATTCGCTGGCGAAGCTTCGGAATAATCTACTGATGTTCGTCGTGTTCCAGGAAAAGCAGTGATAAATTTTGCTATCTTTTCTATAGATAACTGCTCAAGCTCGGTCAACAGATACGTGCCCTTTTTTTTCTTTATTTCGTTGCATACAACAATCTAAAACAATTCAAAATACACCGAAAACTTAAAAACTCGGTTCCCGGTGTTATCTGAGACGACTGTCAAACTAACAAAAAAAAGCCGGCAGATTCCACGCACTGTGGGAATCGATGTAATGCGAAGCAGCGAGCAAAGAGCTGCATACATCGTATGTCATTGAGGAAGTGCGTGTCATGGTTTTCATGTTAACTCCTATTATTTATGTTCGTCACACAGTAACGTCGCCCAATACCAATTTCGAAGTGTCAAGCTAGCGAAACGGCCTCCAGCGCACCATGAGCGTGGCGCGTAAGTCATGCTGTACATGACATGCGTGTCATGATTTTCATGTTAACTCGTGTTTTTATGTTCGTCACACAGTCAAGTCGCGCAATACCAATTTCGGGGTAGATCAAGCTAGCGAAACGGCCGCGCCAGCGCACCATGAGCGTGGCACGTAAGTCATGCTGTACATGACATGCGTGTCATCATTTTCATGTTAACTCGTGTTTTTATGTTCGTCACACATTCACGTCGCGCAATACCAATTGCGGGGTAGATCAAGCTAGCGAAACGGCCGCCAGCGCCACATGAGCGTGGCACGTAAGTCATGCTGCACATGACATGCGTGTCATGATTTTCATGTTAACTCGTGTGTTATTTATGTTCGTCACACAGTCACGTCACGCAATACCAATTTCGGGGTAGATCAAGCTAGCGAAACGGCCGCCAGCGCATCATGAGCGTGGCATGTAAATCATGCCGTACATGACATGCGTGTCATGATTTTCATGTTATGACTTGTCATTTATCTTCGTCATACAGTCATGTTACGCCATACCAATTTTGGTGTACATTCGATTAACCAAGCGACCAGGAGAGCACAAAGTCGTAGGCGGCTAGATAGATAGATAGATAGATAGATAGATAGATAGATAGATAGATAGATAGATAGATAGATAGATAGATAGATAGATAGATAGATAGATAGATAGATAGATAGATAGATAGATAGATAGATAGATAGATAGATAGATAGATAGATAGATAGATAGATACGAGGGCGGTCCGATAAGTACTTAGCCTCACCGCGAGAGCGCGACGCTATCGCATGAGACATATACTGACGTTGAGTACGCTCTCTTAGAGGGACACATGCAAAGGTCCAGTCGAATCGGGCTCGCGGTTTTGTTTTGGCCGCTTGAGGAAGCAGGTGATTTTCGTGAGTCCGTTAAAAATGGAAAAAGAGCAATATCGGTCGGTGATTCGATTCTTGTTTTTGGAAGGGAAATCGCGCAGCGAAATCAAAGAGCGACTGGATGCCGGCTACGGTGAGCCTTCTCCTTCGATGGCAACCGTCAAAAATTGGTTCAACGAGTTTAAACGTGGTCGCACGTCAGTTTTTGATGAGCCTCGCCCAGAGGCCCCGCAAAAGGCTACCACGACCGATAACGTGGCAAAAATCCATGACCTCGTATTGGCAGACCGCCGACTGAAGGTGCGTGAGATAGCTGAGACAGTAGGCATCTCAAAAGACCGCGTGGGTCATATCCTGCATAAAATTTTGGGCATGAGAAAGCTGTCGGCGCGATGGGTGCCGCGTTTGCTCACTCCGGACAACAAGCGCGTCCGTGAGACCACTTCAGAGCAGTGTTTGAAGCTGTTTAAGCGTAATCCGAAGGAGTTCCTGCGTCATTTTGTGACCGTCGACGAAACATCGATCCACTGGAACACACCAGAGACCAAAGAACAGTCGAAACAGTGGACTGCATCTGGAGAACGTGCTCCGGAGAAGGCGAAGACTGTCCAATCGGCCGGAAAGGTGATGGCCACCATTTTCTGGGATTCTCAAGTGTGATCTTCGTCGACTACCTTGAGAAGGGCAAAACGGTGACAGGACCCTACTACGCCAAATTACTGGGCCGATTCGACGCCGAATTGCGAAAAAAACGGCGACATTTGGTGAAGAAAAAGGTGCTCTTCCAGCATGACAACGCGCCAGCTCACACCTGCGCCGTCGTCACGGCCAAGTTGGTCAAACTGGGCTACGAAGTGGTGCCCCATCCAGCGTATTCTCCAGATTTGGCCCCGAGTGATGTCTTCTTGTTTCGCAACTTGAAAGAGTCACTCGCCGGACAAAAAATTGAGTCGAATGAAGAAGTTATCTCCGCCACAGAAGCCTACTTTGCAGCTCAGGGGAAAACGTATTTTTCTGACGGGATCAAGACGTTGAAGGATCACTGGGTCATGTGTATAGAGTTGAAAGGGGACTATGTTGAGAAATAAATTGACACCATTCCAAAATTTTCGTTTTTCTTTTTTAGGCTAAGTACTTGTCGGACCGCCCTCGTAGATAGATAGATAGATAGATAGATAGATAGATAGATAGATAGATAGATAGATAGATAGATAGATAGATAGATAGATAGATAGATAGATAGATAGATAGATAGATAGATAGATAGATAGATAGATAGATAGATAGATAGATAGATAGATAGATAGATAGATAGATAGATAGATAGATTAGATAGATAGATAGATAGATAGATAGATAGATAGATAGATAGATAGATAGATAGATAGATAGATAGATAGATAGATAGATAGATAGATAGATAGATAGATAGATAGATAGATAGATAGATAGATAGATAGATACGCTCAAAGTCGCAGAGGTTCGCTAAGAAATGCTTCGCATTTAATAAGTAATGTGTCCGTGCAAGCAAAAACTTTTATTGAATATACTTTCGCTAGCATAAAATTATACTGTGCTCTATTGGCCGCGAGATCGACCTATAGGTGGCAGCAGCGTCGCCACGTTAGTGTGGAGAGGCGGTCGGAGGCGCGTATACAAATGCACACAGCGGCGCTTCGTTGTCAGCAGTTTCAGCCGATTGTCGGCGAATAAAATGCGTTGATTGCTGCTTACTGGTAATATAATCCTCATTGCTGAATCGATGCACGAAGATCATCCAACGTTCCTATTGCTAGTGAGAGAAGCGTAATCTGCCGATGAAAGGGATGCTCGCCCTGGATGACAGTCTGCGCTTACGCACTATATGACGTTTTTTGTTGTTTTCTCTGTACGTGTTTAGCTTGTGTTCTGTGTACTACGCACTGCTGTAGCCTGTGCAATGAGTTCAATATAGCACTGTTCACGCGAATACGCATACGCAGGTAAGAGTTGAGCACAGAGATTTCATCGATTGATTACGTGCACGACAGTGATGCATCAAAGGTCCGGTTATTTTATGGAATAAGTGTCTTTTTTTTTTCATAGTAATAATGTCCGCTGCCTTCCATCAATTTATAACAGCTCCGCACAAACGCTCAAGATAATGTGGAAAAAAAAAGGGTGAGGTTTTGCGTGAAAATATACGACATAAATGTAAGACACGCCGTCGGGCTAAGCACACGGGTGGTTTTGCGTAAATTTCGCTCCAAGTTAAAATTGCGCGCGGCAACTCCGTTTTATCACTGCCGTGTCATTCCATTGTATGTTTTTTTTTAGGGAGAGTTTGAGTAGCGAAGTCTCTGACTTCATCCGATAGAAAAATTTCGCTGTAGCGGGACCACGACCGTAAAATAAAAGAACATCTTAAGCGCAACTAAAGCTCATCATGAACTACAGTACCGCAATTATACACCTAACAACAATGCGAAAGTGCATGAGCCTCGTTCTTGTTTACCACCGAGTCGCTGAAACGCTGCATTCACACACAATTTAATGCTCCTCATGTTTGGGACTATGCAAAGCGCACTTTACGATGTACTTGAGCCAGAAATCGGCATCAACACTGAAATGATTCCGGCGAACGAAGGGTCCGACACCAATACACAGCCCTCTCGAAATTCGCACTCACTGATCTTATACAATAAAACACTCCCTCCATCAAAATTTCGAAAGGGGGGGGGGGTGGAGATAGCCCCCCCTCCCCCCTGGCTACGGGCCTGATCGCTAAGTCCGCGAAAGATTGCGTAGAGATTGTTAAAAAACGTTTGACAAGTCTCTTTCGGCTGCCGCTATGGCTTCCAGCTTTTACAAGGCCACTAACAAGTTAAGCGATTCTTTACAGACTTCACCTGCTTGTTGGGGCTCTAGTTTTTATGTACTCATAATATACTCGATTCGTGCAAATTCTAACTTTGATACACTTTCTCTACCTTACCGAGTTCCTTCAACAATCGCACGCAGGCGAGCGCGGATAAGCTACCGACAGGCTGCAACATGTCACGTACACGCTAACACCTGTCCCTAACGTGGCTGACCTTGTCAGAAAATTATTGTTCTTTTCCTGAAAGTGATCTTGATGGCTTATGATGTGACATGATTAACTGACTGTCTGTGCAAATCGTGCGCAACATCTCTGTGAAAGCATGCTGTGAAACTAAGGCAACGTCGTCGCACCTGCAGACCTTTCCTTTTCCTCCATGTACAACTAAAGTCTTGACACTCAGATGATCATATGAGAAATTTGATTGAGAGCAACAAAAACATGAAGCCCACTTATTGGAAAAAGGGTCACAGAGCAACTCGAGAAACACAAGTCATTTTTTCTTGAAATTCTCATCATCTTGCTGTGATAGGTTTTAAATTCTTCTCCTCAGAACGTATGTGTGTGAGAGAAAGCACGCTTTACAGATCAAGAAAAATCTTTAGGGCGCGGTAAGTGTACGACGATGATTGATTGATTGATTGATTGATTGATTGATTGATTGATTGATTGATTGATTGATTGATTGATTGATTGATTGAAGCTGATCGCCTGTTTCCTCTTGACATTTCTGCCTTGTCATGACGCAGGGGCGTGTGCAGTACAGTGAAAATCTGAAGTATGCCGCGTACAGACATCTAGGACTGTACGCAGCTTATGTATTGGAGCGCTATGAGGCGGCGTAATTTTCTGGAGGAGACGAAGGCGTAACCACTCTAGCGCCTTTCCTGCCTTGCAGTTTACTCACTTGTAGGGCAACCTGTGAAACATACTGGACTCGCGAGAACGACGACGACAACATTGGCAACATTGCCCTTCGTTGTCACTAACACGCTATTAGCCTTACATCGAGGCAGCAGCCACAACAACAACTGCTTCTGGAAGATTACATTCTGTGAATTCTTCGTGCAGTATATTCTGTATATGGTTGACGCCGCTTGCTTTAACCACACAGAGGTTAAAATTTCCAAGCCATTACAATTTACCTGCACTAAACAAAGAAACTTACTCTTGTCGTCCTTCTTTTTGACCGGGTCGATTAGCGCCGTTGGGTTCCAAGCCATTCTAGAAAAGTAAAAAAACATCGTTAGCACAGTTAAGCACTGAAAGGGAGGGGGTAGCTTAGTTATACTCAATCAGATAACGTCGAAAGTACACCGCGCGCCTCTCCTAGTGCAGTGTGTTCCTTTGTACTCGTGTTTTTGTAGCGTTAGCTACACTTGCTTAGCCGGAGCCGATTTCGCGTGGAGCGTCATGAGCCGTGCTGCACACGCGCGAGGATCAGTGATGTCACACAGCTGGGTCACCGGAGCTGTCATCTCACGCGCTCTCCGATACCGCCGCGCGCGGCTCGCCGCTGCTGGTCTGCGCGTTCGGGAGGAGTGGCGTCAACAAGGAGGAGATGACGAAATACCGAGAAAGCGTCCGTTATAGTGTTAACGGAATCGAAACGCTAGGCTGGCAACATGGGAAGAGAAGGAGGGCGACCCGCGATGGAGGTAGTCGTCACGCACGTTGTTACTCCTCTTATTTTCGCTTATTTCTCATTAAGGTGGCGGTTCCACTACCACCATCTTGCCAATAGTTCGAAAAACGACAACAGACGACGCCACTCATCCACGTTTGCAGAAAGCGAGAAAATTGCGCGCGCAAGTATGGTCAGCGTCGCCTCGCGCGTGTTTTATATGTTATATGTCGCGCTAGGTGACGGAAATCGGCCGACAAAAAGCAAGGAGCACCAACGCGGACGGCGTCTTTCACCTACAATCGGGGCCAACTGTTGGCGTCGTTTCAACGACATGACGATAAGTGCCCCAGTTTGTAAGGACAAACGCTCGCTTCCTATTGCAGCCCTTGAGAAAGGACAGCGCAGCGTCTAAATACAATCGCTTGAGAACAAAAGAAAAAAAAAACACGCACACACACGCACACTGGTGCGTACAACAGCGTGCACTCACACACGCACACACACACGCTCTCACCCACACGCACGCGCTACGCTCTCACTAACGCACTCACTCACATAATATAATGTGCCTCAGTGAAATAGTATTGAACAAAACATCAATCAAACGCTTCGCAGCGTTTCAGTGGAATTGCACGGCCGCTACTAAAACAATCATTTTGGTTCATTTTAGCGACCGTGCCAGTGTGACTTTTATAGCATCGCGCGAGCGCATGTCTTTTGTGTGTGTGTGTGTGTGTGGGGGGGGGGGGGGGGCGTGCTTTTGTTTATTACAATTGGAGGAGGAAAAAATGGACAGACAGATTTCAGCAAATTATAATTCGAGAGTTATCTGCGAAATTTCATCCTCTCAAACTGCAATAAACGGTTACCAAAATAAAGTACATCTTGATGATCAGTTGAACACATGACTACCGCTAATTACCGGAGTTAGAACCTCCTAGAACACATGCTTCTGCCAGCGAGACGTCTGACAATGAATGCGTTTGCGTGAGGAAGACGACAATAATTTTTCCATGTGAGGCATGGTTTTTTTTTTTTCTCTTGGGAACAGTAATAAACCAAGATGGTTTGTGCGTTGGAGGGCAAGACACCCCGTTATTTTCGTCTCTTTGTTCTCATTTGTAACCTTTCGCGACGCTGTGCAGGCGCGTTCGTGGTCGTCTCGCACGAGCGTTTACAACGATGAAAGCCAGGCGCAAGACGCGCGTAGTCACACATACTGCTGACTGAACTTCTTGTATAGCTTCCACAGCGTTGCATATATTGTATGAAACTGAGTATAGGTACATCAGCCAGCGTAGGCGTGCACACGAAGGGGCTGGGCGCCCCCCCCCTCCTTGGGAGGGAGAGAATACAACATTTATTGGTAGAAATAAGTCGCTATTGGGGGTGGGCCTCCTAGTCCGGAAGACCATTGGCTCTTGCCGCCGCCCGGGCACGACGGTCGACCAGGGCTTGTTGCTGCACTGGCTCAGAGCTGGACAGGGTCGCCTTGGGGGCTTACATGACCGGTCATGTAGGCTTTTACAGAATCCAGTTTTTATTTATGCGTGTTCTATAAAAGCATGAATACACTTATTTGTTGTGGAAAGCTGTGGTTTTCCTTTATTTTGACTTACAGGCACCATCGACAAGTTTTTCGTTTAGGTTGCCGCAAAAGTTTTTCAACAAAATGTTCGTCAGTAGCATATGTATCGGCACTATTTTGTTCATGTGGCCACACTCACGTGCGTCTAAGTCAGGTTATTCTTCGTTGACCAGACATTGCACTGTCCGCCTTGTACTTTGCTACGAACTAGTTGTTATCCGATCATTAGTAGTAGCTCTGGCTACGCAGCAAGCCGCTTTACGACAAAGTAGCAGTGCGCAACAGCGTTATCCCCACTAGGTAGAGTAGTCCTCCTCAGTCGAACTGTTTCCTGACACCGTAGCGCTCATTAGTGGCAAAGACAGTGATCGTCTTATCCGAAGTGAGTGCGTCTTTTAACAAAGCACAATATAACTTTTCCAGGGTCCCGTACATTGAATATTCTGCCACGTTGACTAGAACGTTCTGCATCTTCAACAAAGTCTCGCTTCTGTCGCATCGTTGCAACTAGGATGTAATTACCTGATTGGGTACAACTTACCACTACTGGTCAGTGGAAGTTGTCGGCACGGTGCTCGACAGGCATACTTTGAAAATTCCGGCAATGACAAGCTTTCATACGTTCACCATTGTGTCCCCTTTGAAGCGGCGCTACATACGTATCATTCACACGGCATGTCAGCGTCCTTCCTTTCACAATTTCGAACCTCACAGGCACGAAAACAAACACTCAAAGGAACGCGCAAAACACAAGCAGCTGAACCACAAAGAGATGCACAATACTAAAGACGTGCCGGGGAACACTGGTTCTAAGAACGCGTGACGAACGCGCAATCTTCCTGCATACCGAAACCATTTGCCGCTTGATGAGACCGCCCCACCTGCTGACGTGGGGCGAGTGGAAAGGGTTTATCACTAAGCCCTCCCCCTTTAAGGTTGATGTTTGTTACGCGCGGCGACTAGACTTAGCTAGTGAAGCAAACTATGAGGCCTGGAGATATAATTCATGCCTGTTCTACCCGTTTTATTATGTTTAATTGCGCCACTTTTGGCGAACGCTTGAACTCGCATAAAGCAACTTGATGTTTCATTTCATAGATGGAGCTACCACCAAAAAACGCCTGTGAGACTTATGATTCATTGAAAATATTTTGTTTGAAGCACTGAGTGGTCAAGTTAGTGAGCACAAGTAGATAAAAGACACAATATGCATCTACTAATGTGCAATACTCGTTGGCAATTAGCGTCTAAAAGAAAAAAAAAAGCGAGTTTCTACGGGACTGGTCAGCAGGAAAATTACGTAAATTCACTGCTGTCTTGCAGGTTCCCTAATAAAGATAAAGGAATTTTCTCTTCATAGAATCATAGAAAGGGCCTTGCTTCTTCATTATGTTGAAGTTCACAGTAGCATCTTGTATAGTTTTGTCGCTTCATCGGTAATGCGTGACCAAGTACAGCCATAAACTGCCGCATTGACACAATAATAATTCATCAAGTTTTCGTCATAACACAAAGCAACTTCGCATGGAAAATAAGTGTAATGTAGTCTACGTAGCCACTAAATATTATTGTTCTGCTTTGAAAAGTAAAAAAGATATTCTCACAAAAGCTTTTAATATTTTGCCCATTTTTATTGGAGCGTAAATAAATTACTAATTATTTTATGGCTAATATCTCTTCATAGAAACCTTAAATAGCACTTCTTCTAAAGGCACGGTAAATTTGGTCTTGTTATGTTGAACAGTTTCGCCGTACTTGACGTACAACGGAGGCTTGTACAACGAAAATGCCTTTTGTTGCTCACACTATTTTCATTGCTATTAGGTAACGCTTCCGAACAGGCATTAACACCAGGTGTCATTAGAAAGCGGAGATCATAAGCTTTCCGAATTATTACAATTAATATTTATTTGTCAAGCGCAGCGAGCACAGTGTGTCCGCAAACAATGCGTAAAATGCGGAGGGGGGTTCGCCGGAGTGGGACCGCCACCTTAAAGAGTTCTTTGTTTAAAATGTGAGTCTGCGAAGAATTCCTTAACAATAGGTACGTCAGATTTCAATAAGGTGCCAGTGGGCGCTTGCAAAGATTACGAAGTCGCATATGCATTGCTTACGCACCGAGTGGAAAGTACGCGACGGTGGCACTGCGTACGAGCTAAACATTATTGCGACGTGCACTCACCTGTCACAACGGCAACGGGCTTGTGGCGGCGTGAAACTCCGGTCTTCTTCTGAACGTGTGCTAATGCACCACCCTGGCGCGCGACATGCGCTGAACGACCGTCAATGCACCCGAAGTAGGAACCACTGGCACTGATGCGTGTCACATGTTTGTTTATAACTATTATGCATTGTGTACAACTTTGATTTGCGTACCCGTTTTGTCCATCCCATTTGTATAACCATTTCGTCGGGTGCGTGCATTCACGTCGAAAGAGGTGAACGACGACGAAATGAAATTCTTGTATCATCATTCTAAGTTGTTATGGTCAGGTTATCATAAAGCTTCCTGGTCTGATTGCGCAATCTCACAATACTTGCAGTTTGTCCTTATCGTTTTTTTATCATTATAGATACTTCAGAGTGGTATCTAAATACTCAGATGCCCAATTCGTGGGCAATCCCTCAGAGTGAGTGTGAGGCATATTGAAACGACATCATCACCATTGTCATCATCATCATCATTCCTGTGAACTGTTTTCTACAAAAATTACCAGGGAGAGCATTGGCGCTGCGATCGTTAGACTACCACGGGTCGTAGTACATGAATTTGTTCAAACTTCATATTTGTGGTTTGAGACGTTCGTGTGAAGTTTCTTTTTTTTTTAGCGCTTCATTATTTTACTCGTTCAAACAAGTGTATCTTTATATACATGTTACAACTGCCCGCACAAGCACGTCACAACAGACTGTTTTGGAAAGCGGTGAAAGTAGCGTACCCTATGCCATGAAATACATCCCTATACTTCTTCCTCAAGAAACGTTAGTCTTCCGCACTGGCATCTATAGTTGGTAGCACTACTTTCGTACGAGTATCTAAGCAAGGAGAGCTGGCCTTGACTGCTAGTTAATACGCACTCCAACAAAGGTCTCGCTACAATGTGCTCTGCTAGTCTCATGTAGAAGGCGCTTTTATTTCGTCGTTAACAGAATTCTTTTTTAAAAAGCCACAGTTTCGCCGCACGGGCGATGCAATGAATGCGATAGCAACAAATTAGAATGTCACAGGAAGAACGGCAAGCAGCCCGATACTTGCAGCGCGCCGCTCAAACGCAAAGGACTCACGAAAAGAACACACAGGACGACCGCGAACTAACAACGGTCACAGCTCGACCACGGCGGCTCGATTAAACGAGCACGAACAACGGTCACAGTTGGTATACTTCGTGCCTGAGCAGCGCGCTGCAACCCAACGCTCTTAGATATTTTTCTTTTCTTGATAGCGGCGCGTGGAGTGACCCCTCCGCGTCTCCTGCCGTGTGGTGGTGTTCGTCGCATTGTTTAACTAAAATCACTAGAACGGAAAATGTACCGCATTCCTTTTCTCTTCGCCGCCGCGCGCTCTCGGCGGCTTCGCCACAGAAATGGTCCAGCTCGCTCGCCTCGCTAGTGTCTCCCGGCCGTTGACGCACGGCCCTTTGGAGGGTGATTGTGTTTATAGCCTGGGAAAAGCGTGCAGGAACTTTACGACATTCGGTATCCTTTCGACTTACATCACAAGTCTGTCAAATCATCGAAGAATAGCTGGGTGCTGCGTTTTTGATGCTGCAACCGGCGGCAATAAAGCTCTCTTTGCTATTAATAGCATAAATTAAATGCGCATCATTTCTTAGCAAACTTCTGCGGCATTAAACGTATCTATCTATCTATCTATCTATCTATCTATCTATCTATCTATCTATCTATCTATCTATCTATCTATCTATCTATCTATCTATCTATCTATCTATCTATCTATCTATCTATCTATCTATCTATCTATCTATCTATCTATCTATCTATCTATCTAAACACGATCGACGTGTTTTTGTAAGTATCTATCTATCTGTGTGTCCGTGTGTCTTCCTCTAGTCCCGTGTCCACTAGCGCTACCCTTCCCAGGGATTTACCAAATTTCTGTGGCACATACCCGTTTATGATGATAATAGTTTTTGGTTCGTCGGACAAGGAACCATTTGCTAAACAGCTTCGCTGTTAAAAAAAAAAAAGTGGCGCGTGCCCGAGTTTAAAGCAGAGAGCTTCGGAGCGAGTGGTCGCAGATACGAATCCAGGTGGTGTGCTTCGGAAATTTTTTTCTGATTTATTTTTCTTTGTGGCTTTTATTTATGTATACATACATATACATACCCGGGGCATGACGGCGACGGCAAAAATTCGCTGAGTGTCCATATAATTGCTATCGCAATAAAAAAAAAGAAAATTGCGCAGCTTGCACAAAGTTGCGCAAGGCTGGGTCACAGCAGAGCTGGCAGATTAGAAGCAGAAGAGGTAGAAGAGAGCGCGTGTCGGTTCACGAAGATGGTAGTTTTTCTACGCAACACGGCAAACTATACTTGCTATACTGTAGTATACATGCCTATGCTTTCTCTTTTTTTCTTCTAGCTTCTTTATGCTGCTTTATATCTCTTTCTCTCTGTGTCTATTTTTTTGTCTTTCTGTCTTTTTCTCTCCTTTACTTCCTTCTTTTTTTCTTTTTCTCTGTCTTTTTTTCTCAATCTCTCTCTCTCTCTCTCTGTGTAGTCGGTCTCTCGTCTTCTATCTTTTTATCTATTTTTCTGTTGCTTTTAAATGCGAAGCATTTCTTAGCGAACCTTTGGCACTTTGAGCGTTTCTATCTATCTATCTATCTATCTATCTATCTATCTATCTATCTATCTATCTATCTATCTATCTATCTATCTATCTATCTATCTATCTATCTATCTATCTATCTATCTATCTATCTATCTATCTATCTATCTATCTATCTAGCCGCCTACGTCTGGGTGCTCCCGTGATGCCTCCTTAACTTGGTGTAGACCAAAATTGGCATGGGAGAGAAAGAGGGTTTGACGAATATGACTCTAGTCATGATATGAATAAAGTGACAATCCTGTCACGTACATCGTCAAACCCTGTCCTCCAGACACGTGTGGTACATACCCGTTTACCACGGGCCGCGGTGTACGGGTATGCGCCACAGGTGATCGACAGTATATATCTACCTTGAACGGCGAGAACAGACATTGGTAATTTAAATGCGAGAGCATTAAAAAAACCGACATCGGCAGCGTTGACCCGACGAATGGAAAGAATAAAAATTAGGATACCAGCAGGAATCGAACCCAAGCATTCTGAGTGGCAATCAGGTATTCTACGAAAGAGCCACACCAGGTCTACCAACTGCTTTGGAAAAACAGCCTATGCAGGCGTAATGTCGGTGCAATGTTAATTGTGGTTGTGGTGCTGGCTATCTAATTTTACAAGAAAGCAATAAACACTGGATATGTACTCCTACGATACAGGCATCATATCAGATTAACGTCTGTGGTTCCAGTGTTGGCTCCGCTTTTATAGCAGTCTGATAAACTTTACATTTGTATTCCTATGATTCAGAAAGCTATATTGAAGCATTGCTCCACCCCGGAGGAATATATTAACGAAAGTTACGTATGGTATTCCTAAGATTACACCAGCGAGGGCACTTAGTTTCGATAAGACTGACATATGTACTCTAACGTGAGGGCTGACGTTACATCGCACCATGATACCCTTCAAAGGCCAGTGTTGTCGACGTGCCCTGTAAGCCCCCGTTGTGCACACAGCTAGTACACTTGCAAAAACACGTCGATCCACCTTGTAACGCTTGGCTCAAAGCCATAAGATACAACATCGAATTCCTTGATAACAGTTTCGGCCATAGTTGCGGTGTGTGCGACAGATTGTGGTTCTCAAACAATCTACTCACAATATCTTCCATCAAGAAGGACCACGCTCGCGCCAATGCCATCGCCGTGCTGCAGCGCGAGTTCGCTTCGCCCCACTCATCATCATTCACCCCGTGGATATGCTGCGATTTTTTAACTCTTTCTCTCTCTGTCTATTCCTTCCTCTGTATTTGTCTTTGTCTCTATCTCTGTTTCGTTCCTTTCTTCTTTCTCTGTAGTAGGTCTCTCGCCTTCTATCCTTTTCTCTGTTTCTTCCCTTTCTACGTATTTATCTCTTTCGATCTTACATTTTTACAATGTAATTTTACTGTGAAAGTCGATGCAACAGGATACGGGTAACTAGAAAATTTGACAGCCTTTATCCAGAACTGGCGTTAAGCTTAAAAATTGTTTTCAAGTTGATGGGCCTTAAAAAAATTAGCGGCTTCGTTTCGTAGTTGCATTATGTGCGCTAGAGTAATGAGGTGTATTATTAAGTTTTGTTGATTTCAAACCTATGCACTTTGATTCGCACTGTAAGCGATGTGAGAAGGTTTTCGAGCGTATAGCTGTTGAAGGCTGTCTAGCATACCTTCCGTCTAGCACAAAGCACTGTTCAAACATTGTTAATAGGGTCCATAGCCTGTATCATGTGCATGAATATGAGACGAAAGGATGTCTTCCACGCGACGCGTCGAGTCTAATTCCTTAAAGAGGCACCTTGATTTCACGACATAAAGACAGTGAAGGTTTCGTTCAATGTGCTTTCATTTGCGCGTCGAACAATAGAAACAGTATTGACCCTCTGGTTAATATAATGCACCAATAAAAACACGAAAAATAGTGCATACAACGGCGCTCCCTCAAAGTTGCCGAAGCATGGCATAACATATATGTACAAAGTAAACAGCGACGCGTCAATTCTAGTGGGCCATCAGAAAAGCCTGAAAAAATTGTCACCGCAGTGCCGTGCCTCCCGACTTCTGGCCTACGCTATTTCGTCGCACACGGCATCGTGCAAACACCGCCATTAGGTTCTCGGACGCCAGCGCACACTCTTACGAGATGCACTTGCTCGACGGGTTCATGGCGGTGCCCACCGAGCAATTGTAAGCGTCCGCAAAATCGTCGCCGTTTCGCAGAGCGATGATCCACTGCTGTCCGGCGTGGACAATGCCAGGCGTGTCGAGCCGGCCGCTGTTCTCGCACGTCTGCAACATCAGGTAGACGAAGAACAGACGGGCTTCGTTCAGCACGTGGCCTCGCTGTAGCCGGAGGGCTAAGACCCTGTCCGAAGTCTTCACGCTCCTCTGGAAGTGCGCGTACGCCAGTCGCGCCGCCAACGAGTCCCTTAGCCTGCCAAAGGAAGGCAGCGCTTTGTGGGCGGCGACGTCGAAGCAGCTTTCCAGCTCCTGCAGCTTGATCCGGGTGCCTTCGGTAAGCCAGTAGTCGCTTATGTTGGTCGAATCCGCCTCGCTGAGCAGCGCGTCGAACACGCACCTGTGCAGACGCGGCGCCGCCCGCGAGAGCTGCAGGGCGTCGATAGTGTGGTCGAACGCGTGTGTGACGTTGAACACCAAGATGGGCACGTAGATGGTCCTGGTGCTGTGCTCGTACCAGCAATTGGCGCTGAATGTCGGGTGCGCCCAGCGTTGAGCCGATCCGCGCTTCAGAGTGTCGAGGAAGGTGTACTCGTAAGTGGCCACGTACGATTCGAGGGCCCTCCTACTGCCTGTGATGGGGGGAGTCTTGTCGGCGAAGGAGTCGACGAGCGCGGGATCGGTCAGCCAGTCCGGTCCAAGCACGCGCAGTCGCGTGTTGGAGATTACGTTTCGGATGGCGGCCTTGGAGACGTTGCCGAAGTACGAAGAAGCGTTGATGCCGCGCGCGAACTCGGCGATAATCTCGCGGGTCAAGTCAACGAATCTTCTCACGGATACGTGAAGTTTAAGGTCGGTGAATAGCGAGAAGTAAACTAATGGAAACAGCGCCTTCTCGACGACGCGGATGCAGAGCTGCCAGCGCGGCGGTGCGTTCCGCCGCTTGCCGTAGAGGAGGGCTCCGTACACATCGGTCAGATCAGAGTGGGGGATAAACGGAGATGTCTCGATCATCAGTCGCACGCCGAGGTAATTCATCACCGTGTGGGTCTCCGCGCCCTTCACGATCTCCAGCATTTTGCTTACGAGGGCGGGCGACACGATCAACACGTCTGAATCGGCCTCGCAGGAGGGAGTTTCTTTGACTCCGGCAAATACTTCGGCGACGAAATCCATGACCTCCGGAACCGATCCGAGGACGTAGGGTACGGGTCTGCTCTTCTCCAGCGTCAGCTCGGCAAGCTTCTCGATCTCCGTCGCGAACTTTACGACACTGAGCGCGAGAGACGGCGGCAGGAAGTCTTTCTTCAGCGTCTTCGTCGCCGAGAAGGCGGCCATCGTGTAGAGGCGTACCGCTTCGTTGATGTCCATGCCACCCTTCGCCGTAAGCAGTTCAGGAGCTCCGACCGACACGACATCCTTGAGCGCCCAAGGGTGGTAGCCAACGCCGGCACTGAGGAGAGCGCAGCTGCCCGTCTTGCGAAGCACCTTTGCAGCCGCCTTCCAGACGGATATGCTTCTCCGTACGGGTGGCGTGAGCGGGAAGCCTTCTAGGGACACGTTGAATATGAGCTCCAGCAGCGTATTCCAGCCTTCGTCCTCCGTGCGCTTCACGTCCATGCACTTCCCGTAGAGGTCTTGCAGCGGCTGCAGGCTCCTGGTCGTCTGGGACGCGTTCCGAAGCATATCGCGCAGCCGCTCTTCGAGGAAGGCCGTGTAGTCATCGTCGGAGGAGACGGAGTAGTCCGCGTTCGGCGCAGGAAATTGGCTCTTCCAGCGACGGCAGACGAAAGCATAGAAATCGTCGCACGGATCCACGTTGTCCCAGGAGAGGAGCCCGTCAAGGTACATCGCATTCTGGAGGCAGCTGGCAGAGGTGCAGGTGGGCAGCTCCTGGACCGCTCTGGCGCGGTGACCGGATGAGGGCGAGGAGGCACCGAAAGGGTAGAAAAGAGCGGTGAGCACCAGCGCGAGCACGACGCCGAGGGCCAGTGCCAGGGGATAGAGGAAGCTCTCCCTAAAGACCAGCGGTCCCCACACCTCGTTAGCTTGGACGACGGTCTGCTCCGGCTCCTGTGAATCGGGGATATCCGAGGAGTGACAGCCTCTGCGGCTCGCTTGCACGGGTGGACTCGCGCACCTTGTTCCTCTCTTCTTCCACACCCATCCTCTTCGCAACTCTTGCTTTTCCACAGCGTCGCCGATTGCATCGCCCGTTGGCAAACCAGGGGATGATCGACTTTGTGCCTTTGCGACAGCTTGTCTGAACTGTTCAAGACGGGAGCTTCTCTTGTCGGACGATTTAATAAGTGGAGCCGTCTCGTGCGCTGGCAACGTGTGCCTGTCTCGCGACAGGCGCGTCTTCTTCAGTGGGAATTGCACGTCGAAGGTGTGCACCTTTGGGCTTTGGCCGCCGGATGAACGCGCGGCTTGTTCGCCGAGCGTTTCCATCGGTAGTTTTGGTAATGCCCCCGGTACATCCGATTTCACCTTCTGCGACAATTGACTCTTTCCGACCCCGCTTGTCAGTTCGGATATCGGTTTGACGGTTAATCCGGCGTCTTCGCGAATGGTCCTGCGCGTCTGGCCTTGGGCGCTTACTACAGAACCTTTCCTCGTAGTATTAGTCGACCTGCTACCACTCTCTGTGGTGCCTTTAGACGGTGAAAATTCTCTGGGCTGGTACTGGAGCTCGAAAGTGATCATGTCGCAGCCGACGTCGTCCTTATAGTGCCGTTCTTGTTCCGGCTTCCGTCGCTTCTTCACCTCTAAATCTCTGCCGGCTGTCGATGTTGTCGTAGCGGGGCTTTCTATCTTCCGCTGTGACGAGCTCTTGTTCGGCGACTCCAAGGCCTTCCTTGAGGACTCCGCAGCAAGTGGGCTTGACGAGTTCCTTGCTGCGCTGCCAGAGTACTGCGCCGAAGTTTTTCTCGCCCGCGGAGTTTCGCCTCGCTTGGTAGTCGTCGTCGCCGTCGTCGTCGCCGCTATCTTGTCCTCTCGCGAATTCCCCTCGGAATACAAACCCGTCCTCTTACGTGTATACCCGGCGTGCGATGAGCTGCTTGTTGCGGAAAACTCTTCGGAAGGCTCCCGCTGGCGTCGTAGCGGCGTCGCTGACGATGGTGAACCATCGTCGGGCTGCTGCCAGTGGTCGGCGGGAGGCATGGTGCTTTCGGCTGTCGACGCAATCGCTGACTGGTTCTCAGTGTCGCTGAAGGAACCGGCGTTAGAAGGGACTCCCAGCTTCTCGATGCGCACGTCGAGTGGCTTTGGTACAGATGAGATGTCGCCACCAGAGTCCTCGTTCGCCGAGCTGGCCATCATGAAGCGACAAGGCGGTCCTGCCTCAGTGGAACGCGGATCTTGTCTTGTCTTGTCTTGTCGCCTAGATCTTGGCCTAGATCTTGGCTCGCGATTCTGTGCGCGAGCTCACGTGGACATTCTTCATTCTTGTCGTCGCTACGGCGCACGGCAGCTTATAGGTGACGATGATGATATCCTGTTTCTGGTGGCACTCATCTATAAAGGAGAATATGAAGCTAGAAAAACACTGGAAAGTAAGGCTAAAAAAGTCAGTTTCGCCGCAAGGGCGAATCAATGATTGCGATAGCAAGAAAAGCGGCCTGTGATGGACGCGCTGTTACGCTGCAGAAAGCATATGGCAGAAAGATCTGCCCCCCGGCAGCAACTACCGCGCGAGCAGACAGCGGAAGGGCAAGCTTCTCCCTGAGCAAATATTAGAAGCGAGCGAGCTGGCCGACGACTTTTAAATGCGCCCGTTGCGCTCCTCGCGCATTTCGCTGGTAATGAAGAAACGCTTATAAGCGCCTGCCGTCTCTGAGTCCTGCCAGCGGTAAAGGGTGTGTATATAACGCTCGCTGTTAGCTACCTGAAGGATCTGCGCTTTGTGGCGTAGTGGTTAGCGCCACGCGCTGCGGAGCTAGCGGTCGCTGGTTCGATTCCGCGCTTCGGAAGCATTTTTCTTTGGGACTTTTATATATATATATATATATATATATATATATATATATATATATATATATATATATATACGGTGCATGACGGCGGCGGCAAAAACCAGCCGAGACTGTCCATATAATTGCTATCGCAATAAAAACAAAACATCGAGTAAGTGAAAATGCTGAACGAGCTTGTCGAACACGTTATATTATTCGATGGACATTGTTGTATAAACATTCCGGGGTGTATAATAGCGTGGATTCAGGCTGTCCGACGCTGGATTGGAAACGTTATGGACTGGCACTGCTTACTAAATTTTTTTCTTAAAGGGCCCCTCACCAGGTTTGACAATTTTGAGCTAACGAGCGCAATGCATACACTGGGCGTTCACAATCACGTCTGCCAAAATTTGGAACGCTACGCGCCGCGGAAATGGGTCGAATTTCAAGGTGAACGCTGCTTGCCCTTCCTCTCGCGTGCGCGCGCTTTAGAGAATGAGGGGATGACGTACATGAGAAAATGGCCCTACGTAGATGGTAGTGCTGTGACGTCGCTCCTCTACGTAGATGACTGTGCTCTGACGTCGCCAACAGTACCACGTGACACTGCGATAATTATTTGACACGAAATGTGTAGTTTGTGTAATTTGTTGCTTGAATAGATAATAAAACTTGAGAGAAATAATGAGACACACAGAGGGAATGTGTGCGTCTTTTCCATCTTTTTTTTCGTGAATTGCAGCAAGATGCGGGGCTAATGTGCCTCCCTTTCCCGCGCTTTCGTGTCCCCGCGGTTAGCGCATCGAGCAGACGCCAGCTCTGGAAACGAAAGTGATGTTCTGGCGCGTTCGAGCACTCATTATGCTCATTTATTCTACCGCGTCCAAGTAAACGTTAATGCGGCACTGGCTCATGATACCGCCACTCTCGTGCCCGTACAAATGTCTCAACTTTCATGCCCGTCCCGCAGAAACAGGCAGTACACCACAGAGAACGCCGACAAAACGCCCACGCCTGTTACATAAAAAAAAAGGTAGCGGCCGTGCAACGCCGCTCGCGTGCTCGGGCTGGCTCGGGCACGTCATGCGCACGTGACCATGCATGCGCATGACGTGTTCATGCGTATGTGTCAGGTGAAGAGGGCAGGAAAGGGATTTGGCTTGCTAAGGCTACACGGGGCGAGTGGCAAGGGTTTGAAGCTCGCCTCCTCGCATCATGGTTTCGCGCCGCTACAAATTATTGTTTTTCTCAGCTCGTAATGAACCGACTTGAAAAATTCTTGCGGCATACTGCTCTTCATTCGGCACACAACAACTTCCAGCGTCTAACTAAAATTTGCTATGTGGCCTGGTGAGGGGCCCTTTAAAGGAGTACTGACGCGATTTTGAGGCATCGCAACCGGGATATAATATTGTTTTCTTGACATGAAGTGTTAACGCTCAGCACGCACCGGAGTCAGGAAGCACGTATAACATATTTTAGTTTAGTTTTAATGTTTTCGTCGCCCAGCATTTGCAAGATAGCCCCACCGCAATGGACATTATCATGACGAGTCAACACAGTTCGCTGGCCATGCGAATTCTGCATCCTGGATGCGACCTAAATTGGTGTCGGAGCCGTTGGATGGCGATTCACCCTTCGTTGTTTACGTGCAACACGCACAACTAACAGCAAACTACAGAGTGCTGCAAGAACGTCAAGTGTTGCTGTTCCCACGTGACTTCAACCTACGTCACACTGTGATTACACGTCACTGTGATACCGCCCCCTCAATGTCAAAACCGAAAGTGGTTTTTAAAAAAGCGATATTAAAAATATATTAAATGCATTCCGAACAACCACGATACAATTTTTAGAGTTCTTGACATCACTAATTTTATTAAAAGCAACAATTCGAAAATTTCTGAATTTCCTGTCAGTACTCCTCATTGCTCCCGTACATCGCCACTCAAGCCGGACCAACCACGAAAAGACCGTATACCCCCCCTCAAGCTCACACTGTCTCCCATGCCTCTTCATTCTTCAACCTGACATCAAGGGACTGGAATGACCTTCCCACCAAAGCAGTGCTTCATTCCGACTTAGCCATCTTCAAACGCCTCATAGAAGAACTGTTTTTTTTAGATATGCCCACCCCTCATGTAAAACCCCTTCCTCTAGGGGCCTTTGAGGTATCATAAATAAATAAATAAATAAATAAATAAATAAATAAATAAATAAATAAATAAATAAATAAATAAATAAATCCCTTCTAATATCCTCTAATCGTCTGTCACTTATTTATTAAAATGTCCTTGTTCATTGCACCAATGTTAAATGATTACGTGCACGTTAGCTTAATTACTGTTAAATATAATTTTGCTTTCATTCTGGTTTCTTCACTATCGCATGATTCGTGGCATATATCCCACGTAGAGGGGTGAGACATTTATTTCGGAAGCAACCTATCAACAGTACGTAGAGCTGGCCGGAAGCGTTCTCCCAAGCTATGCTCATTTTGTTGAGTCATTCACTCCTCCTCCCTCCCCACCCACCTCTTTTTTTTTCTTCTAAAGAAAAGAAGAAAAAATCAAGGCAGCTCCGCACCGGCCATTCGCACAATTGTGCAAGTGGAATCTTGGGAAAGGCACCTTTATCTCTATCTATCTATCTATCTATCTATCTATCTATCTATCTATCTATCTATCTATCTATCTATCTATCTATCTATCTATCTATCTATCTATCTATCTATCTATCTATCTATCTATCTATCTATCTATCTATCTATCTATCTATCTATCTATCTATCTATCTATCTATCTATCTATCTATCTATCTATCTGAGAGCGCGCGACTTTAGCCATCGCCGAACGTCTTAGTTATAGACAGCTTCTTCATATTTAATGGACCGGAGGTGATCAGTGGGGCTCGCCCAATTTCAGTGGCCCATACACGCTAGGCCAGTCATAGACAGCAGACGTCATCGTTGATGAACCAGAGGTGAGTAGTGGGGCTTGCCCAATTTCTGTGACACATACCGGCTAGGAGCAGCGTGACGCTCCGTAGGGATTTTTCACTAACCTCGACCTTAAAGAGCTCCACTGTTAAAAAATCACACCATCTCCCGCTAAAGGGGACCATGAGGCGATGCGATAGCAGCGTTTCGGCATGTCGAGCTCGCGTTTCATCCGTAGCAGTTTCCCGCCCACGTTTCCGTTTGCGCTGGGCTTCCCTAGCCCGGAGCGTTTACGTTGCGCTTTGGCGCGTCGAGCCTTCCGCTGCTCCACCCGCTGTTCCGCGATCTCGACAGGCGTTAAGGTATTACTGCAACTGGCGCCGATCGACGTTGACGTTGGAACTCATGAACCCGGTGCAGTGACCAAGCGTGTGTACGACCTAACGCGAGCCTTTTATCTAAACGAGGAGGGGGAATGTGGGGAGAGGGAGGTTGGAGAGGGAGATGGGGAGCGGGGGAGTGGAGAGGAGGTGTGTGGAGAGTGTCTGCGCATGCGCAGTAAGGGTGGTCACGCCGCACACCACCACCGGATTGCACTCCGCCATAAGCTGCTTCGCATTTAAAACAAGCTAACAGGGTCCCTTATGCATTCGCTTTAGACAACTCGAAGGCGGAATCCATCATCATCATTATCCTCGGAGCTAGGGAGGTCGCGCTATTTTTTGTACCACACGCCGTTTTTAACAGCGCAGCTGTTGTATCTCGCCGTAGTTTGTCTGGTGTTGCAAAAAAAAGAAAAAAAAACTCCACAGGTGGGTATGCGCCACGGAATTGGACAAGCCCCACTACTGAGCACAGCAGGCGCGAGCGTGAGACGAAAACTCTGCTCGGCGAAGTGGAGCACGTGAAACACGTGAACGAGATAGAGAAAGAAATACATAGAAAGAGAAATTAGAGAGAGAAAAAAAGAAATAGAGAGAAAGCGAGCGATAGAAATAAAGAGAAATAAAGGTAATAAAGACATAGAAAGATAGGCATGGAAAGAGAGAAAGACATAGAAAGAAAGAGATACAAAAATGCCAAAGAGCGAGAGAAAATAAACAGAAACAAGGAAAGAGAGAGAAAGAGAAATAAAGATAGAAAGAGACAGAAAAGATAAAGAGAGAAATAGAAACAAACAGATACTAAAAAGAGGTACGAGAAACGGAGAGAAAGATAAAGAAAGAGGAAGAAGAAATAGAAATATGAAGAAAAACGAGAGAGGCCACCCCAGCTGCGCTCTTCCTTCAGGCTTGGCACAACTAGTGCGAAGCTGCCATCATTTTTTCAAGGTCTGCATCTTTTTGATCTTTAATGCATTTCCAGCGCTTAATTAGGAAAAAAAGGGCAGCTTCGTACAGCGGGTACCAAACCTGAAGGAAGTGCGGAGCTAGGCAGCCTTCTTTGTTTCTCATCGGGTTTTCTCTTTCTTTTCTGCTCTCTTTCTTTCTTTTTCTCTTTTTTTCGTTTTTTTTCTGTCTTTTTTCTCTCTTTATTTCTATTTATTTCTTCCTCTCACTTTATATATTTCTCTCTCTCTCTCTCTATTTCTCGCTTCCTTCCTCTTTTTTTTCTATTTTTATACGTGGTTTTGCCGGGCTCCTGAAGTGGTCCGCACTTATCATCATCAAGGCGCTCGAAGAACAAGAGGAAGAAGACTACTTCTTGGCGCGAGCGCGCGCTCAGTATGCTATGGTGGTGGAAGAACTTTATTGATTGTTCAGGGGAAGGGATAGAATGGGAAAGATCGAGTAGGTGGGTCCCTCTTCCAGGACTCCAGTGATCCTGGCTACACGCTCCGCCTGGTCCAAGAACAGGCCTGCGTTACGCCAAGCTACGACAGCCCGGCCTCCTATAGTGCTCCGCACTTAAAAAAAAAAAAAGCATGCAGACACGGAAAGAATATGAAGGGGCAGAAAGAACGTTGGCCCCTTGAAACTTCCACTGCACCTAGCCGCATCCCCAATCATCGTTATCTTCAATCCAATATCCACTCTTCACTTGTTTTGTTACACACAACAGCGCACCTCGTCCAACTTTTGATTTCGACAAGGCAGTACCCCCCCCCCCCCCCCCCGGCTATATAACCTGTGACGTGCTGCGGCAAATTAAGACACGCGAAAGGAAGACGGCATGACCATCTATGTGTGTTCCTCTTGTATATCTTAATTTACGGCAAGATATGTCTTTCAGCAAATACCAACTAGACAAAAGAAAAACTGTTTTTTGATGTGTGTATATAGTCGGAAAAATTCGGCAGATCCCACGCCTTGTGGCAATCGGTTTCATGCGAAGCAGCCTGCCAGTGATTGTCTAAGCTGCATGTTTCGGCTTTGAGCTAAGCGTTAGGAGGTGGATCGACATGTTTTTGTAAGTGCATTAGTTGTGTGCACATCGTGGGCTTAGCAGGAACGTGGAATACGCTGGCGTTTAAAGGGTAACTTATGGTCTGACGTAACGTCAGAACTCACGTTAAAGCACATATGTCAGTATTATCGAATCGATGTCCACTTTACTGTGCGATGATGTGAATATCATACGCAACTTTCGTTAGCGTTTTCTTCCGAGGTAGAGCAATGCTTGAATATAGCTTGCTGAATCGTAGGAATACAAATATAATGCTAATTAGGCTGCTATAAAAGTGGAGTCAACACTGCAACCACAACTGACGTTGACCCGTCATGACACCTGTATGATAGGAGTTAATATGTAATGTTTGTTGCTTTGTTATAAAATCAGATAGCCAGCTCTGCAACCTCTATTGGTTGCACTGACATTACGCCTTTACGGGTCTTTTTCCAAAGTAGCTTCGAGACACGAATAAAAATTAGGATCCCAGCAGGAATCGAACCCTAGCATTCTGCATGGCAGTCAGGTATGGCGTGGCTGTGTTGGTAGAATACTGGTCTGCCACGCAGAATGCTTGGGTTCGATTCCTGCTCGGATCCTGATTTTATTGCGATAGCAATTACATGGACAGTCTCGGCTGGAAAATGTCCGTCCCCGTCGCCGTAATTCACCGTATATGTATAAGTATGTATATATATAGAAAGGCCACAAAGAAAAATAATTAAGAAATTCTTTCCGACGCGCGGAATCGAACGGGCGACCTCTCGCTTTGCAGCCCGCCGCGTTAGACGTTAGGCCACGACAGCACCGTCTCTCAGCTTGCTAACGGCGAGCTATTTATATACACCACGTAATTCAGGATGCTTTCTTAGTGGCCACATAGATCGCGCGACGTGCGCGCGCGTTGCGCGCTTTAAAGATCGTCGCCCCGCCCCTGCGAACGCCGTTGCTGTTCGCTCTACAGGGCGTCGTCGCTTTCGTGCGCTTATCTCAAGGAAAGAAGGGGCGGCCGGTGGGGTGCTTCGCTTCGCTCGCTGCAGCGGCCGCGTTTGCGAAAGGAGCGCGCTGTTCAAACAGAAATAAGTAACAACTGTGACAATTCGCGCTCGTCCTGTGTGCGTTCTTTTCGTGCGTCCTTTGGGCTCGAGCGATGCGCTGGCAATTTCGAGCTGCTTTCCGTTCTTCGCGTTACATTACAATTTATTGCTATCGCAATCATTGCTTCGCCGTTGCGGCGAAACTGTGACTTTTTTTTTATTCTTTGCTTTCGTCGTGTCAACGCTGCCGGTGTCGGTTTTTCTCAACGCTCTCCTATTTAAATTACCAATGCCTGTTCTCGCCGTTCCTGGGTAGATATAAATTGTCAATCACCTGTGGCGCATACCCGCAAACAGCGGCCCGTGGTATACGGGTATGTGCCACACGTGTCTGGAGGAAAGGGTTTGACGACGTAGGCGACGGGATTTGCAAGTTATTCATGTCATGACCAGACAGTCATATTCGTCGAACCCTACCTCCTACAAGTTTGGTCTACACGAAGTTAAGGAGGCAATCACGAGAGCATCCAGACGTAAGCAAGATAGATAGATAGATAGAAACGCTCAAAGTGCCTTAGGTTCGCTAACAAATGCTTCGCATTCAATAACATTTCATATTGTGGCACTCTGTCTCTCTTCTTTCTTTCAAAATAAATGTCTTCCTTTATTTCAGCAAAATGAAATTGGTTACATCAAATCTAATATGTGATTGTGTAAATTAAGAGGCGTATCTAAAAGAGACATTGACTTTGCGAGCGAGTTCGCGGTTCGTCCCTTCAACTGTTATCTTCCGCTCATCTGCGCTTCGACGAAGTTCTGCGCCGTGCTGATGACGTTGGCGATAGTGTTCGCGATCTCACCCAGGCCTGCAATAGTTACACAAGAGAAATCAAAGACGAAATCAATCATAGCATGACAAGGACATTCGCGGACTTATGAGTTATCGCTGAAAAAAGCTGAAGGAGAAAAGGATGCGGGCGGAGGCGATAAAGAAGGAAGAGAGGAGGAGGAATAAACTTTATTAGGAGAAACCAGCAGGTTTAAGTGGCCGGGCCTAGGCCTCCCATGAGGAGACGTCAAGGGCTTGCCTCGACGCCGCCTCACGGGCGTGCTGGGTCGCCCAGGTTTGTGATAACTTTTATTTCTTAATAATCGCTGTCACAGTGCATGCTGAGTTTTGGTGGGTACTCTTATTGTCTGGACATGCTTGATGCTATTATCAGTGCACGCTATTAGCAGTGGCAATTGTGTGCGATACAGCTCTTGTGGTGGGGTCGTCCAGCTCTCCCTGATGTAGGGACGAAAGGGTGCGATGTTGAAGGGCGAATCGAAAAGTGTGGGGAAAGGAATGCCCTGGGGCACTCTCCGTAACTATCCATGTCATGTAATGCATTAGGGGATCTGTCACGTGTTTGACGCACTGGCTTGCCGCGTCTGTTCTCGGTGTGATTCTTGATAGCGTCGTTGTGTAGTGCAAGTGACTGGTATATTATGGTATAAAACAAGCACCACCTCTGCTTTTAATGTGGGTGCGCTGAGAATAAGCAACACCTGTGTGTTATAAGCAGAGTGTCGGAACGGAACAAAAATGAAAAACGAAAAAAAAAACGATATATTTGACCGGAACGAAAACGTAACCAAAACGTTATCTATTATTTCGTTCCGGAGTGAAACCGAAATTTTTTCAATCGTTTTTCGTTTCACGGAAAAACTTGGCCATCCGGAACAACCGAGGTCATGCAACGTGAGCAATAATGCATATCTCAGGGCAGAGTATTAGCGCTTACCTCAGGCAAGAATTCCAAAGCAAAGATGTGTTCAAATTGTGCGAAAAACGTAAACAGTGGCAACCAGAGACGTTTATATTAACGCAAGTGGACTTTCGTGTTCCTGTACACGGCCGCTGGATCCAGCGGCTGTGGCCTGTCACGAAGGCCAACGTGGAGAGGGCATTCTCGGCGTTGAAGTTTGTTTTAGCAGAACAGCGGTCTCGCACATGAGAGAGTACACTCGATGACGCGCTGCTTCTGAGATCGTGCTCACTCTCTTGACACAAAGCATCGCGCATGCTCAAATAATCGTATTTGATTTTTGTGAAAATAATTACAATAACTTTGAAGGGTACTGGTTTGTGCTAGTTGGTAGGAATTCGTAGTATTGTTACTTCCGCCCTGAAGAACGTGGGAATAACGTGTTTTACCCCTGTCCCACTTTTTTAGGAGGAGGACAAGTAACGATACCACAAACCCAGTGTTTTTTATCGTTATATTAACTTCAAATTTTTGCATACAAATAAAAACCGTTATGAACCGGTACGGAACATTTTTTTCCCTGTTCCGGAACAGAAATTTACGGAACGGAACTTTTTGCGGTGGAACGAAACTAAAATCGAAACGAAAAACATTTCGTTCCGACACCCTGTTTATAAGGTACATTTCAGCAAGAGAATATGAAAGAAATGACATTCCCTGCTTTGTTTAACCTCGTACGATGCGGGGGACATATGTACTGCATTCGTTGTTCGCCACATTTTTGTCAATCAATGAGCCATTGGTACCGACAACCGCGACCGGCTTCATAAGAAAAGTGTGTTGAAAATGAAACTCTGCAGCGCTTTTATGAACCTCAAGGGTTGTTTTTTTTTTCCCTTTCAAAATGAACGCGCCTGTGACACCATTCGAACAGACAGGTTTCGGTGTGATAGGCGCGAGGCTAACGGTATACGTAGTTAAAGCGTCCGTCATCGTATGTTATAGGATATGCATGAGGGATAAAGAGAGAGGGAGATAATTCTCGTACGAATCAGACAGTAGACACTTTGTGTCTGGACTCTCGCGCACCACTCATGTAATCTGTTCGTATACATAATCTCATTTCAAGGATGAGGGTATAGCTCGGGAAAAAAGTTGAGTTAGTGCGCCGTCACATCCACGAAAAACGTATACGAACACGTTTTACCGGAGGCCTTGTCGACGAAGTCAACGCGCGCTCTGAATCCCTTTCCCGTGTTGGTCCTCTTGGCTCCCATGATGAGCACCATGTCAGGCGTCTGCGCGGTCATCGTCTCGTTGGGTTTGATCTCGTTGCCACAGTACCTGGGACAACGATGCACGCAACAGCTAATTGGGATCAAAGCGCGAGAGCTTGCGGTGGCATCAAATTGCATTTTACTTCTTGTGAGGCACGTCTCCTGTAATATAGTTTGACCACTGCTTCTGCACAGCGCTTACCGACGCAAATTGACAGCTTTAGTTGGGTCTCCTTAGAGATGTTGCGGACGTCCGACTAAAGCTCTTCAATCGTAGGCAAGGTTCGCGTTGGCGTTTAGAGTGCACGCCTGAAACATGTGCACTAGTGTTTTGACTACAAGATTGGAAAGCTCGAAACAGGGTTGGCTGGGTTGTTCCTTCAATTATGATGACGACGGCAGCAGCTGTTCACTGTCAAACTGCTACCATGTCGTCGTCAGCGAACGCCGTTATCTCTGTATAGCGTTACCCCACCATCACAATGTCCAGCTGTAAAAATCCAGCACAGAGGCTATCGTAGCGCCTGTCCTGTGTCTTTCACCGTCTCGCGTTGTCGCCTTTTTGCGTTGCTTTTACCATAAGTTCTTTTTAGCTGTTCCTGAGCACTATCACAGATGTTCGATTATTGTTACTATTTTTTTGTATTGGTCAGCAACGTTCTGAGGAAAGAGTATTCTCAATCGCAAATTGCTTTGAGAAAACAGTAAGAATGTATTCAGAGCACGTTATGGTAGACGATAAAGTCATGTCACGCTCAAGCGGGCCAAATTTGCACTGACGTTCGTAGTAAGTGTCAGATGCGGTATGACATCCAACGAATAACTAATGCAAGGATTGATTCGGACGAAATAAGAACACTAACCGAAAGGCAACCATATTCTTCAGGACAATTCTATAAAGTTATAACCAACCAAGGCAACCATATGAGATCCGCAATGGATTGATGTCACGTATACTATATAACCATATATCTGTCAAAGAACTCTGATGGTAACCTAAGAAACAGCTATAATTTCGCTATGCCTTCTGTACATTAACGTTTTTTTACAGATAAGCTGTATATTGCTGAGTTCTGGCACATTGCGTCCGCGGACAAAACGACGCGTAGAAAAACAATTTTCGGCGCCTCTCGCCCGCTCGCCACCGCCGATGCCTCTTTCACACGTGTCGGGATACTCGACGCCGCGGCGCTTCCCACCAACCGTTGTGCCCCTTTGTCCCGTGACGTAGAGATGGCGCTAGCGCTGTTATCAGCAGTTGCCCTTAGGTCTATGGGACGGATGCGCGTCATTCTCTCGGAGGAAGAAGAGCGGGAATTGACGGGGGTGGGGTTGCTCACATCTTTCCGTGGTAACGGTCTCTCGTGCGAACTTCCAGGCGCTCGCGGGCACACTGTCCGTTGTAGGCGCTGGCCGGGTGCTCTTCTGGAAGCTGCAGTCGCGGCTCGATGCTGAACTCCTCGAATGTCAAGCGTGGCACCTGACCTACGGGTGCCTGAGGAGAGCACAGTACAATATTGGATTAGATTTTTCATAGAAGACATTTTCTCTCTTAGAATCGACAGCCTTCTACTGAAAATGCCGATTTCCTCCCTGAATCCCAGAACTGAATGACCTGGGCGTAATTTAAATGAAGTATAATGAGAAAAATAAAGGGATAACAATTGCAGAAAACATCGGAATATATATGATTGGCACAGTTAAGCACTTGCGGCTCCTATATTTCTGATTCTTGTTTTCACGCCTCTCCTGCGACATTCTCTCAGCTCCGTCGCACTGACTCTGCAGATTGCAGATGAAGCTACATGCAGTCTCAGCTAATCAGAACAAAGGGCTGCAGATCAGACAGCCGGTCCATTGTCCGGCGCATGTATGCTCTGGGTGAAATGAATGGAACGAGATGAAATCGCAGTGCTCTATGAGTGTGCTGTTCTTGTTCCCCAATTATACTCGCTGTCGCTAATGGCGCTCGGTGTTCCGTGTTTGTGTACTCGCTTCAGCCTGTCCTTTCGTTAATGCAATAAGCTTTAGTAAGCCGATTGACGTATGTCCCATGTTGTGGTGCGTATGGTATGTATGCTGTGTGGGCCTTTTCGCCTGTCATTTTATTCAGAATCATCTTTCCAAATAATATGATATAGCGCATCATCTGGCGACCCTTTCAAGATTTCGTTAAAGAATCTTTCTCTCGCTCGCTCGTATGAGGTGTATATGTAAGGGTCCGCTGTTTTCGCTGCAGTGTGCGGAACTGATGACACTGTGCACTGCATAAGACGCAAGATCTTCACACGTCGGTACTGCATACATAAGCATGCAGTCGCATGCAAAACGCGCTGTTTATACAAGCACCAGTCGTGTTTCGTAAAATACCTGGTAAATTTAATTATCTCGCGACGTCCTATGTCTCTAATGGCCGCTTTAGGCAAACTGGCTTTGTTTTGACCGAGATTATGAGTGTGTTGGCCGAGATTATACCTGTATCCACCAGGTGCAACCTTTGTAGTCGACGTCCCTGTTGGGAAAACCAGGTGTCTCGATGACTTCGCCGGCCGTGGTCACATTGCCTCCGCATACGGGATCGCCTGCGGCACGGGTGAAAAATTTTGTGCCTATAAGACTCGTGCTCACGTTATTTCAAAGCAGCTAGGTTGATCAATACTGTGCCGAAGCCGCGGCTCTGCATTGTACTGGGATGCATATCCGCAATCTCTTGGACACCGTCCTTATACAGCTCACGCATGTTTATCTTTTTTTTCTTTACCTTGCTCATTTACAGCCCCATGACATCCCTCTAGATGCATGCTTGTTACATGAGGCAATTAACTGTTGCCGTTCATCCTTCCGTTTCTCTCTTTTCCACCAAGGACTAAGCGCACTCCCGGTGAATTGCGCACAGCATGCATGCCCATGGTGTTAAGTCTCTTGTGGGAAGAAGGGATACTCTTTAGGACTAACCGTACAGTTACTCTCTTATTCCAGTGTTTTTGTTGGGGTGTATTGTGGAGCGTGCATACCGTAGTACGTTCCTCGCAGCTCCTCGCATCGCTCTCCAGCCGTGTTGGGCGGGCAGACGCATTTGCAGGGTTCCTCGTCGCTCGCTCCGCTGGGCTGGAAGAGGAAGCCGTCGTTCTCGCAATGCCTGCTGCGTCGGTTGGGACACAGATCTGCTCGCAGTGTGCATGAGAAACACGTTCATTATATGGGTACCGTCGGAATCGCGGTATGAGTGATTAGAAAAGAACGTGCGCTACTTGTACGACGTATTCAGGCCGATCTCCAATTGTACAATTTCGCGGAGGTAAATGATAGTGCCACAAACATATCAACGCGCGAGCGGCTGAGGAGGAGCTCGCGCGGTATTACAGCGCGTTTACGTCGCGCCTGCTCGCGCCTTTTTCCTTTGCCTACGAAACCATGGCCCCTCTCTAATCACTACTGCTGCTGCTGCTGCTACTACTACTACTACTACTACTACTACTACTACTACTACTACTACTACTACTACTACTTACTACACATCTGTGAAATGAAGAAGAGGGAAGTAAGTGGTTTTGAATTTGACTCGGACTATACGATCTCCAACACACACTGGTGTCTTGGCTCACTGTTAGCCAAGACACTAGCCACAGATGTTACCTCCAATCCACTGCATGTACCGCTCATTCCCTTCGCACTTGGGACTTTACTCAGAACATCACGGCGACGGCGAAACTTCGTCCAGGGTGTCCGTATGATCGCCATAGCAACTAAACTAGTTACGCTTCTTTTACACGTTGGCGAGTTCATCGCCAATCGTGCACGTAACGTAACAAGACGTCTCACCTAACTGAAGATCGTTTTAGCGACGGCGGCGGCTTCTACGCACCGGGACAAGAGTACATCAGGTTGGCAAGCTTGCGGTCCCGGAAGCTGAGCACGCCGTCTCCGCCGAGCCTGAGCTGCAGGTGGGGGTCCAGCGTTACGATCGTGTTCTTCTCGAACCGCTGTGCGCTGAACGCCTGCACATCGCGGAGTGCCGTGTTATATAGTGTAGTGTAAAAGGAGGCATCACGAAAGCCAGTGTCACGCGCCCTGGTTTTTTCTAAACATCCTAATCGCGTACTTTGTTTCATGCTACCCATGTTTGTTGCTCAGGAGACTTCCGAACTACCGGTCAACTGTGCTTATATTAGTGTCACCAGTCCATCATTGTCCTTCTAAATTTCATTTCTTGAATTCCTTGAAACTGCTATGTTCTTGTGTTATATTTCATTTGTTGTGTTATTGACTGACAGACCGACGAAGATGAGGGCTCGCTTTTGTTGGTCTGCCTCTCTGTTGCCTTCAAATGCGATGCAGTCACATTTTAAGTGAAATACCAACTAGCCCGTACCCAGACCTCATGCTTCTGTGTAAAGTCAAGCCCACTGCGTGCTGTAGGGACGTAAGTTCTGAGATAGTGGATGAGCGCTTATGTACCGCAGTAACAAGCGCAGTTAGCCTTGAGAGGCTTTACGGTCACGCACTGGCGCAGAGCCAGCGTGATAGCCACTTGAGGAAACGAAGTCATTATTGCAGTTTAGGGTGGGAGCGTGGACGTGTTGGCAATCCATTATTACGCAGTAAAACGAGCATAGAGCGAAAGAAAAAGAAAGAAACGGGGCCAAGAAAAAGCCAAACACGTACACGCGCGCTCTGTACGTCTTTCCTGTCTCCTGTTTCTTTCTTTTCTTTTTCTTTTTTCTTGCTTTCTTCCGCGCTGTGCACGCTTTATATCCCTTATCGAAACGGCTTATCGTCTATCATTCGTCATTATACGTCACGTTAGCCTCACTGTTTTACGACGTCTAATCCTTGTACAGCTTAAACAGCATGCCTCGTACAACTGCTATCGTTGAAAGTTGTTCTGTGGGAATCAGCATTCGTCCAATCGCAATAGATTAATTGCTGTTAGTACAAACGTTTCACGCTTATTGGCCATTGGCCATTGCTCACGCTATGTTTAGAAGCGTCCTCCATGATGCAATGAACGTCGTGAAGGGACACCTAAAACGAAATTTACTGCAGCAGCAGGCATAGGTCGGCATACTCACTCGTAAGTCGACTCACTCAGACTCGCATTGAGCCGCGAGTCTGAGTCCGAATGAGTCCGGATGAGGAAAATTTTGGTGAGTCTCAGTGACCTCCACATGTTTTGCATATATATATATATATATATATATATATATATATGTGTGTGTGTGTGTGTGTGTGTGTGTGTTACACTTTTCCCCCTCCCCCCGAGAAAGTCGCAGTTCAGAAGGTACAAAATAACGCTGCAGTTTGCTAACATGAACAATATCAGAGTTTCTACCTAAAGGAAACACGGAGCGGTCTCGTAGTTCACTGGTGAGACCTTGCGTAGAATCTTGTAAGGACCTTCCACGATGGAACTCAGTTTGCCGTTGTTGGGATGCCATGGTGTCGCGTAAAGGACAAAGTCACCGACTTGGAACTCAATCGGGAGAAATTTCCTATCATAGATGACTTTGTTCTTATTGTGCTGGACGATGGAATTGTTAACCGCAGCTTTCCGCGCTTCTTCAACAGTTTCTTCTCGTTGTTCCAGATTAGTTGGATACGATGGAATTCCATTCATCAGGAATGAAGGTGCGTAGCCGGTAACTTCGTGGGGCGTTCTTTTGTACTCGTCTATTACTTCCGGGAGCAGTTTTGTCCAACACTTCTGTGGCTCGTCATTGATCTTACATTTAAGTCTGGTTACAATGGTCTGGTTTGTCCGCTCATTCATACCATTGCATTGCGGATGATGAGATGAAGTGAAAAGTTGATGTATTCGGTTGTGCTTTAGGAACTGCTTAAATTTTCCTGCAGTGAATCCCGTTCCACGATCTGAAAGGAACTTCCTTGGTTTTCCCGCAGCAAAAATGGTTTTCAGGCATGAGATGTAGGCGTCACTGTTTTCACTTTTATGAGCGAACGCCCATACGTAGCGAGTAGCATGATCAATAACCAAGTGGATAAACCTTTTTGATGAGCCGTATCCAGAAAATCCTCCAATGGTGTCCATTGCGAAGAGGTCAAAAGGCTCTTCAGCTGGAGGCAGTGATTCAAGTGTCCCATACTTCTTTGTTTTCGCCTTCTTGCATCTCTGGCATGTATCGCAATGCCGAATATAGGTGGCAACATCGGTTACCATATCCGGCCAATAGTATTGTGGAGACAGGAGTGACAGTGTCTTCTTCACTCCGACATGCCCGAAATGTTGATGTGCGTTCTTAAGAATGGAAGGGCGCAGTTCATGTGGCACATATATCTTCCTTAGTCCTTTTGTTTTGACGACGACTATGTTGTTTTCCAATGAATACGGTCCTCTTGGGTGCTCATTGGTGCATCGTTGAAGTTCTTCGTGTGACAGAAGTTGAACTATGGGGGCTCTGGAGAGTGTATCGGCTTCTATGTTGCTTACGCCTTTTTGATGTTTAATATTGACTTCATACATTGACAGCTTTAAAGACCACCGGAAGAGACGACCTTGAGGATTCTTAACATTCTTCAACCACTGAAGTGCAGAGTGATCCGTTACGACAGTGAATGGCTTCCTGTGAAGGTAGCAATGCCATTTATCAATGGCATCTATAATGGCAAGGCATTCTCTCTCTGTAATAGCATAGTTCATCTCATGCTTCAGTAGTTTGCGGGAATAATAGGCAATGGGATGTTCCTTGCCTTTGTCGTCAGGCTGCTTCAGCACTGCACCAATGCCTTCGGCAGACGCGTCACAGTACACAGTACATGGTATAGAAGGATCGTATATGCGAAGCACCGGTTCTTCAGTCATTCGCTCCTTCAGTTCCCGAAAGGCTTGCTCGCATGCTTCTGTCCACGACCACTTGCTGCCTTTGCAGAGTAGCTTCGTGAGGGGAAGAGCGATATCGCTGAAATGAGGGATGTACTGTCTGTAAGTGTTTACAGTGCCCAGGAAACGCTGGAGATCTTTCTCTCGTTTAGGTGTCGGAAATCTGAGTATTGCAGCCACGTTACTTTGCTTAGGTGTCACTATTCCACGTGAAATCTTGTGGCCCAAGTATTCAATGCTGGATCTTGCAAACTGGCACTTTTTTCGTTTTAGTCTTACGTTCTCGGTTTTAAGAGCTTTCAATAAAGCCTCAAGGTGTCGTATATGATCGTCAAATGTCTCCGAGTATACGACCACATCGTCAAAGTAGTTGTTAACATTAGTGGGCTGATGTTTGGCTATTATTGATTTCATGGCTCTTTCAAATGTAGCCGGAGCGTTCTTTAACCCGAACGGCATTACCAACCACTCATAATGACCATTAGCCGTGACAAACGCAGTTTTCTGAACGTCATCGGGATGTATTCGGACATGCCAGTATCCGGTCGTTACATCCAACGTAGTGAAAAACTCCGCCTTTCCCAAGTGGTCAAGAATATCATCTATGCGTGGAATTGGTTGATAGTCGGGTACCGTTATGGCGTTGAGCTTGCGGTAGTCAATACATAGCCGAGTACGTCCTTCGCCCTTCTTTTCCGCTAAGATGACCGGTGCGGCGTAGGGGGACAACGAAGGTCTCACAACCCCTTGCTTAATGAGGGCGTCAACTTGTTTGTTAGTCTCCGCTTTGTCTGCCTGTGAACATCTGTATGGTGCTCGATGAATTGGGACAGCATTGGTAAGTACGATCCTATGTTGCTCAGTAGTGATGCATCCAATATCTGTTTGGGATTTCGAAAAGATCTCGTCATACTTGTTTAAAAGAGAGTCGAGCACTGCAGATTCACGCTCTGATAAGTTTTCCGAAGTCAGGGTGTTCATCAGCGGGGCTTCAATGGTTTGCTTTTCATTATGATCCGGTAGGTTCAAATTTTGATGTCCTTGCGTCACTGACTTGCTTTCCAAATTTACAGAAAGATTGAAGTACGAAGCGCTGTCTAGGCCAAGAATTAATTGCGTTCTCATGCCTCGCAGAACGTGTACATAAACTTTCTTTGTTACATTCCCAATTTGCAAGTGAATGTTTACGCGACCCAAAGTTCGAATGCTTGAAGTAACTTGCTGGACAGCGATGCTTGAGTCTCTCATCAACTGAAGTTTGAGCTGTTTGTACACATCCTCACTGATACAAGTAATGGTTTCTCCTGTATCAAGAATTGCAGTTACTGACCTTCCGTTGATGAGAGCTTTGAAGCGTATTAATGAAACTCTGGGTCGCTCTCCTCGTTTCCTGGTCTAGTCTCAATAGCGGACACGTTGCCGCGGCGCGGACATTCGTTGTGCCAATGAAACTGCCGTGGGAAGCCAGCAGCTGAGCAATATCTACATTCGTTTTGTGGGGCACGCGGTCGAGAAGTCAACGTTGGCTGCTGCGGTTTGCTGAAGAGACGTGAAGTTCCTGATGCAGTGCCAGGATTACGAGCAAAAGAAACTCCTCTCACCCGTTTTAAGGATGTCTCGACCCGTTGACCAGCGGCGAGCCACTCTGATGACAAGGTGAAAGACAGTCCGGCGAGCGCTAGTTCCACATCAGGAGGAACACCGTCAGTCAGTCCAGAAATGATGTGGCACTCTTTAAGGTCGGCCAAGGAGCCCAGTCGTTTTTTCTCGTCGTGGTAGTCCTTGATGGTCTGCCCTCCTTTCAGCCGGTAGTGAATGAAGAGACGGAAGGCATCTCCGTCGGTCGTAGCAAAGCGGGTTTGCATGCCGCTCTTGATATCGTCCCATGTCTCGCCTTTGCCGAAAATCTCTGTTAGGTACCACTTGAACGCTTCCACTTCGATGTATTCGCTGAACTGACTGACCCGATCGCTGTGTGTCCACGATGCCTCGACCGCCTTCGTATCGAAAAGAAGAAGCCACTTATCGACGGGGACGTCTTCTGGTGTTCCCTTGTACTTCGGTATGTTGAGCGGAGGCTTCGGCTTAGCCATGGCAGGTTGATGAGGTCGATCCTGTCGACTTGTGTAACGTTACAAAACAGAGACGCGTCGTGGTTCAGTTGCAATGCATTTATTTGTTTGTTTGTTTGTAGCCTACTAATTCTGGCACATACCCACTCTGGGGGATTGGCCAAGAAAAATTATTGTAGCCACGGATGATAATTACGGTAATTTTTTAACGTCCCTATTACTAAAGTAGAAAAAAAAACGCGAAGATACAGAGCAATCTAATTACAAAAGGTAATATAGCCTATGAAGGATAATGATATTAATTACAATTTTGAGCCGACCAGACAGCTGAGTTTACCTGACCCGACCAATTTTGGCTCTATGACTTACTTTTAATCACATTTTATAATTATGTCGCGAGTATTTTTCCAGTATTTCTTGGACCTTATATTGGAATACGTTTAGTTGCTAAGATGAAATTACACACAGCATCAAAAATTTCTCTATGACAATGTCCCAAAACAGAGGCACCAAAATTTAGAACATTTTCCGCGGTTAAATTTAAACCAGTCGTTGAAAATGGTATAACCAGAAGTCTTTTCCTAATTATTGAATAGTTGCGGCATGATATAAAATAATGTTCAATAGATTCTGTTTCTTCGCAAAATGGGCAAAGGGGTGATATCGCCAAACCAGCTCTGTGTAAATATAAGTTTAATGGGGGCACGCATCTAAATTTGGAAATAATAACCTCAAACTTTCTAGACTGACTCCACTTAGGTTTCCATGGAAATTTAAGGTGTTGATATTCTGTCCATTTAGTTATCGTTTCCATCATATCTGTACAAATTGCTAATTTTCTATATCTGATCGCTGCTATGTATTCTACTTCTGGGAGTACCGAAATTATTGGTCCACCGAGGGAAGCCCGGGCTAAAGAATCAGCCAATTCATTTAATTGTATCCCGCAGTGACCTGGTACCCACAATAATGTCAGAAGTTTCAGCTGTGGCGGAACTAATGTGCGCAAAGTCATGAGGGCTCGTGAGTGTTCTGAAGCTGTAAGTGCTGTGCATACCGAAAGAGAATCTGTTATTATGATTGCACTATTTTCAGTTGAAGGCAGTTTTCGAAGCGCCAAAATAATAGCCAAGAGCTCAGCCTCAAAAACAGGCGTAAAATCTGGCAGCCTCACTGAGAATGACCAGCCAAGCAAATCGGAAGCAATTCCTACGCCTGTCTTTTGATTATTCACAGAAGTATCTGTGGCTATTATGTTTTTTGTTTCTACATGAACCAAGTAATCTTTTAACCTGTTATTCAAAAATCGGAGTGATTGGAACTTAGATTTTGGGGGGAAAATTTCATCATATTCTATCGTAATATTACTATGTGAGCCATTAGTTTCAATTATCGTTCTAATATCCACCTTAATGCTGTCCAGTTTCTTTTGTACGAAAATTATTTGGGGTGTATGAAATCGTAGCCAATGGGCAAGAAAGAAGGAGTCGGGGTCTCTGATAAAGGCGTATTTATTCTAATGCACGCGCACGTCTTCTTCGTCGCCTTCTCCTACCATCGCCTTGTTCATACGTTACATATATATATATATATATATATATATATATATATATATATATATATATATATATATATATATATATATATATATATATATATATATATATATATATATATATATATATATGTGTGTGTGTGTGTGTGTGTGTGTGTGTGTGTGTGTGTGTGCGCGTGTGTGTGTGTACCTATGGCAGTAGGGGATGCGATAGAAAAGTCCACTATATAGTTTCGCGACTGCTGAGTTGAAAGGAAACTTCACCTCCGTAGCTGGTTTACCATTGCGCCGTCCACAGTGACCGCACTGGTTAGTGGGGAAAGGGAGTGGGCGAGTGCTCCCTCCACCCCCTTTTGCCCGGCAAATATGCATATGTATACGTGTCACTTGAGTGGACGATAAAGCGTTTACCGAAACAAGGTTACTGAGACCACAGCCTCAATTGTCATCTTCGCTGTGGGTTCTAAGAGCCCCTTCCCCTAATGAGAACCGAGCTCTGACCGTCTGTAATTGCGCGTTAAGCACCATTATGTGTGCGCGCGCATCACTTTTCTCTTTCGTCATTCGTTTGCTTATATGTATCTACCCACTTTACTCTCTGCCAGTGTATGTAGGGTAGGAAACCAGGTTCAACAGTGTTAACCTTCCTCAGTTTCCTTTGCCTTTTCTCATTCTCTCTGTCCTCTCTCCGACCCCTTTGTCCCCACCACTGTGTAGGGTAGCAAACCGGTTGCTAGTACCAGGTTAGCCTCCCTGCCTTTACATTTCATCTGTTTCTATTTCTCTTCTCATTCTCTGCAAAGGTTTACTACAGAAACGCTAGAAACGCACGATATTGTTTGCCGTCTGCCCGCTCAAGTCACACTCATTATACGGTTATCAGGTAAACAGGCTTGTGCACAGGCGTGCGCATGGTTCTCCATATGGAGGACGGAAGCGGGTAAGGGGATATTTTACAACAGCCCCCCTTCCCATATTTGTAGAGTCCGGCAGAAGACAATATTCGTACTGGATCTAAACATGGAAATGAAGCGATGACGTGCATTTCATAACGGCCTGCCTTTGGTCCCCGTGTTTCCGTAAATAAATGTATGCAGTACCTGCGTGGTCATTATCGTCAATACATGCGCGGCCATAACCTTGTACTTTAAACAATGACGGAAGAGGTCCGGCTGAGTAAAGTTATAGGGCTGACACGGCGACTCCCCTAAGTACATAGGGCTTAGGCGCAAAACGACAGCACAAAGCGCTTTGTCATCTTGTGCTGTCGTTTTGTGTCAAGAAAACACTATGGATTTGCATCAACTAACCCACCTGCCAACGCATTGTATTGAAATACCCCTCAGATGATTATAGATAGGGGAGGGGGGGTGCGCACGCGTACGGGAATGTGTGTGTATATATACACGACAATACGTACGGCTTGTGAGTACTGCATGACCGAGGTGACGTCGTATGGTACATTTCGGCTGTTCTCCAGGGTCTGGGCGAATTGGGAAGCCCTGTCACGCGGCACGTTCTCCCACAGGATGAGGATGCTGCCATCCCGGTCCATGCGCGACTGTTCGTGGTAGAAGCCGATAGCGTGGCCGATCTCGTGGATCACCACCGACGTCTGCGCACACGGTCAGAGCGTGTCGTTACTCAAGCGGGTCCTACTGCATTTCACACAGCCTTGATGAAAACCGACAAACAATGAAAGCAGGGAAGGTATAGGGGACGTTATTTGTGGTAACTACGATATAAATTGGAAGAAATTAAAGTTTACGAAAGCACAACTTGCCGCCGGCAGGAACCGAACCTGCAACTTTCGGATAACGCGTCCGATGATCTATTGAGCTCTACCAATGCACTTGGGTTCCTTTAACGTGTACCTAAATTTATCTACACGGGTGTCTATTTTTGCGTTTCTTCGCCATAAAAGTGCGATCGCCGAGTCCGCGAATCAAACCTGCCTCCTAGCTGCACAACAGCTTAGCCACTAAGCTATCTGCGAGTACCTAACTTGCAGGAGTGTGATCGAAAGTGGAGGCAAAGAACGCCTTCCTCGAGACCCGCAAGAATATAGCGAAAAGCGAGACATCGTCGCCTCCCGTGAGCTGGGGTGGGGGGGAGTGCAAAAGGGGCACTTGCCCTTCTCAAGCCACACACACCAGCACTTGCCCCACTCAAGCTACACCGGCTCCCTCCCGCTCCTCCAGCCGCGATGCAACACAGGTTTGCACACCCCCCCCCCCCCCCCCCCAGGACAAAATCCTGCCGACACTCATGGTTACATATGCATCGTCACATGAAGCTTTCCTCAATTCCTTCTAGAAGACTGGGCGTGCAAACGCGGACACAAGAGAGAAGTCAAGACACCACCAACGCCGACTACTGAAAGGCGCACGAAATCATGTGCGTTGCTAACCTTTGTGTACTTTCTTTGTTGGACTAGCTACTAGCCACGTAGGCTATTGGTCCAAGTATTTTGTACGCATTCTCTGTAATTGTTTCTCAATAAAACACATTTTGATTTGATTTGATTTGATTTAGAATACCCGATTCCCCCCCCCCCCCTTTCTCTACCAGTGTGAAGCCACTCCTTTCAGCACAGCCCTGGACGACCAGCGTGGACTGATTGACCGGGCCAACCAGGTCGCAGCAGCAAATTGGGCCCTGGACTGAGGGCTCTACCCTCTGGGAGTGCACAAGCAAAAATAAAAATAAAGTTTTCTACTACTATAAGCCGTGTCGACTTACGCCGAACATGCAGTGGAAACCTTCTGAAGCTGTGAAGAATATGTGGCCCAACAATAAATCATTTGACCACTCCTGGGGCTCTATAACCATTCTTACGTACACATGCTAGCAAATTTTTCTAACACTTTTAAATGCGAAGCACTTCTTAGCGAACCTCAGGCACTTTGGCCGTTTCTATCTATCTATCTATCTATCTATCTATCTATCTATCTATCTATCTATCTATCTATCTATCTATCTATCTATCTATCTATCTATCTATCTATCTATCTATCTATCTATCTATCTATCTATCTATCTATCTATCTATCTATCTATCTATCTATCTATCTATCTATCTATCTATCTATCTATCTATCTATCTATCTATCTATCTATCTATCTATCTATCTATCTATCTAGCCGGCTACGTCTGGGCGCTCTCCTGGTCGTCTCCATAACTTGTAATATACCAAAATTTGCATAGCAGGGGATCGGTGTATGACGAACACGATTCACTGGTCGTGACATGAATAACGCAAAATACCTGTCGTGTACGTCATGAAACCCTTTCTCTCAGTCACGTGTGGCACATACCCGTAAACCAGAGTTAATGTTATGCGGGTATGTGCCACAGGCGATAGACAGTCTCAACCAACGCAGTAACCGCGAACACACACATTGACACGCAAGGAAAATGTTAATAATAATAATTGTTGGGGTTTTATGTCCCGAAACCACGATATCGTTATGCGAGACGCCTTAGCGAAGGGCTCCGGAAATTTTGACCATTGGGTGTTCTTCAACATATGTACCGAGATCGCACAGAACACGGGCATCTAGCATTTTGTCTCCATCGAAATGTGACCGCCGAGGCTGGGATAATAAGCTAAGGTGCTCGGCTGCTGACCTTTGGGTCAGCAGCCGAGCACCTTAGCCACCACACCAACGCTTTGGACGCAAGGAAAGTGAGGAAACTGAACACGGAACACCCCTGGAAGACGCTCAACTACCATCCACTCGTCCACGTGGTCCGCAACGTGGACCACATGGACTACGCAAAAACCGGCATCAATGCTTCCTGCAATAAATATCATACATCTCATCATTACTGGTGACTTCAACATTGATTTATCAAGACCCAACAACGCTTGGTCCTTATACTACGTGAAGGACAGATTGGATGCGAAGAGGGCATCAAATAACTTCGCGGCCGCGTCCACGACAGGATGCATCATAGATCATTTCATCGTAACAGGCATCCAGGATTTCCACGAGCTGCACTGTACCTCGCACTGCACTACACTTAGACTCCTCATAGCAGCGATCACGAACGGATCCGATAAACAAGTCCGGTCCTGCTGCTGGTGCTCACTGATCACGGTGATGATGACCTTATTCAAGAACTGTCAAGAACCCCTTCTACACATACACACGGGTTCGTGAAACTTGATTACGTTCTCCGTCATAACGGACAAGTATAAGCATAACAACTGTAACTGTGACTGTAATGCACGTGCAGTGCGCGTGCCAGTCAGTGTGTATATATCTAGGGAAACTTTCCTGAATGAAGCTTAGTTACGAGAAACCCCTGTCCTGTGCATCTGTGTTTCTTCTTTGGATTCGCGCTATCCAGTATTGAAGAATACAAGCCCTACATATCAGCTTATCGCGTCTGGTGTTCTGCGACTATTCAACATATGAGTGTGCGTATACCACTTTCATATTTCTCTAGCGTCATCCCGTAACTTTCGCTCAATGTGAAAAATTACGTCACAGTCACCATCCCGCGCATGCTTCGCATGACATCGATTCCCACGGTACGTGGCATCTGCCGAATTTTTTTTTAATAGCCTGTTTTCTCTATTTCGGCAACAAAGCGTATTTCAGTTCGAAAGCCTAAACTGATTAATTAAGCGAGGTGAATCGTTATTTCGACATCACGTATTTTCATCCAGCGAATAAAATATTGAGCTATTTGGTATGGATTTATTTCTGGCGTAACTACGCCACGTAAGGTAAACGAAAAAAAAAAACGCAGCATATCCACGGAGTGAATGATGATGAGTGGGCGAAGCTGCGGAGGTTCATCGGTAAACCGTGAATCTTCCGTGAATTCCGCCCAGTACATTATCACCGACGTGAGATCGGGCGCGTTTATACTAAAGGTTCGATGAGTTATGACGACTTGCAGCGCACTTTAATTTTACATGTACGCTGTGAATTTTCATTGTTTAGAAAACCATTGCTTAGAAAACATCTGGCGGCAGCTGGCGTCTTTTCGTTTTGCTTTAGAAACATCTGGCGTTCTTTCGTTTTGCTTTTACAAAACATCTGGCGTCTTTTGTTGGTTTATTTTATCAATCAACGGCGTTTTGAACAAAATTTTTATTGTTTAATCTCGCACAGGAGAAATCTCACCAGGCACTACCTTGGAGGTAAAGAATGGCTGCTAATGGGAATAAGAGACAGAAGAAGTCGGCTTTTAGCTAACGCCGCGAATTTTTTATTGTTCAACAACGCACAGGAAAAATCTCCCACCGGCACCACCTTACAGGTCAAAGCATAAGACTGGTTACATACTACGCTACGAGGGACGAACGGGTGCCGCTATAAGGAGCTTCGCCCCTAAAAGAAAACAGAAATTGAACCCCTTGGTTGGACATCGCATCCACATTTCATCTGCCTCTGTGGCGCCTTTTCAATATCAGCGAAAATTACACCATTTCCCGCTAAAGGGGACCATGAGACGATGCGAAGCCGGAGCACTTGCACGATGCGTTCCGTTGGCGTTCGTTGGGCATGCTACCGACCTCGCGTCGTGGAACGCGAAGAGGGACGCTACGCGCGTCTTGTCTTCCCTCTAGCCTGGACGTTAATTCTCACAGGGCGAGCGGAGAGCGCGGTCGACAAGCCAATGGACAAGCGCGCGAAAGGGGGGCAGCGTAGGAGAGGAGAGAGAGAGAGGGGGAGGGGACGCGCATGCGCTGGTGCTCATCGCGGCGTTGCGCAGGAGAGAATTTCGGCATGTCTAGCCCGCGTTTCAGAGGAAGAGTGTAAAGGGGGAGGGGAGAGTGGTATGGAAGTGGAGAGGAGAAACGGGAGAGGGGTAGAGGACAGGAGGAATGGTGAGGGGAGTGGAGAGGGGTTGTGTGGAGAGGGTATGCGCATGCGCAGTAAGGGTGGTCACGCCTCACACCACCACCACCACCGGATTGAACTCCGCCATAAGATACTTTGCATCTAATAATTCTGTGAAATAGGAAAAAAATGTCGGCTGCTCTGAGCATCACATGGTACGGTCGGAGCACGCGACTCAACTGGGCAACTTACAAAAGTCATATTCTGAAACTTTTTATTATTTTTTTACGCATAGCTTCTCACACGCGCACTTTTATCGTCCCTGGGGCAGCGATAGGCGCCGTGTCCACTCGCCGAAAGGAAGAACGCAATAAAAAAATTGGCCGCGTATCTGCGTGCTTCGCTGCAAATGTCGTCTAAAGACGATAGAAGAGGCGCTAGAAGATATGGGCCATCTGGCAATACGTCGGGAAACATGAGTGCTGTGTTGCGGGCTGGTAGTCCCGGCGCAGCGGCAGGCGAAGACCGGCGGTGACCAACGCGACCGGTGGGGACGCCGGCCAGCCCGAACACGCTGTTTGGCGCGATGCGCCGAAGGAGAAGAAACGTCCGCACTCAACGAGTACTCTCCACAAACTTTACACGTCGCCTGGGTAAAACAGGAATTCCAGAGCGGCGCCCCCTGTCATTCGTACAATGCAATACTGAACCGAAACCGAAACACAACATGACCTTGTGCAGAGGGCACGGAGGAAGACAAGTTTCAGCGCAGTCGCATTTTCAGCTCACCTTAAGAAACTAGTGTTGTAGCATTGTAGGGCGCGTAGGGCCAGGAAGACCGTCACGACGAAAACCTGCCTCCTCAGTCGTATTCGCCTGAAACGTTGGTGTGGCTTCGCGTTCCCTCCTCCGCTCCTGGCCTTTCCACAAAGCTACTGCCTAAGTACGAAGGCCCCTACCGTGTCCTACGTCAAGCATCCCCAGTTAACTATATGATTGAACCTGTTCAATCATCTACGAACCGCCGTCGTCGCGGCCGTGAGACTGTTCACGTCGATCGACTGAAGCCGCATTATGACCCACCAGTTGTACCTGTTCCTTAGGTCGGCAGGATGGCTCCTTTTCCGCGGGGGAGTGATTTGTAACATGGTAGGGTGCAGACAAGAACGCCTGCGAAAGAAGAAGACGAAGACGGTTGTTGCTGGCGCTCGCGCTTGCTCGGCTTGGACCGCTGATCACTTCAGCTGTGGCAATCTTCTAAGTCTCAACGTTAAACGCATACCATCAAGGTCTTTAAAATTGCGTATCTATGTATTTTCTGTTAAAGGAACACACCGTCTAATACTTACCTAGTGATGTTGCGCCTCAGATATGCGTAATGTTTGCATTTTGATCAACAATGTACACAAGTATGAACCTAGTCAGCCGTTCACGATGGCTGGCCCTTGGGCAAGTGGTTCAACTTTGGCCGAGTGGCTGAATCGAGGGACGTGCCGACAAACAGAAAGACAGACAGAAGGACAGACAGAAGGACAGACAGAAAGACAGACCAAAATTTCGGCGTTTAAGTTCCCCAAGAAAGACTATCGTCTTTAAAAATGGAGAAAGGACAAGCGGCGGGATGATTGTACCAGTAAAGGGTGCAATTGCCTCGAATGGGACGTTTGTCGTGGCCGGGCCTGTTCATGTGCATATCCCTCCTTGAAAGCGCGCTGGACGGCACCCGGCGCATGTTCACACTCAGAGCACTGTTTGGTCTGTGTCACTTACACAAGCGCGGCGTCGTCGTATCTTCTTTTTCACTCCGTGTACCGACACCGGAAACAATCAGGGCCGTCGTATCTAGTAGCGTTAGAAAAGTCATCGCTCATGGGCATGATGGAAGCCAACTATTAACACAAATCCTATACAAACCAAACGTGTGGTGATGAGCGAGGCGATTGAGAGAAGCCGAGCAAGCTAAACAATAAGGATACGGTGAACTTTATTGGCAAGAGTCCTGAGAGATAGTCAGATAGCCGTTAGGCAGCATGTCGGGCAAGTCCCACGCCGGGTCGGGCAGGCCAAGCCTACCGCCGCATCGTGGGCCCTGTGGAACTTTTTTTTTTTTTTTTGGTTAGTAGTAACCTTCACTGTCAGTTGGCTTCATCGCACGGTTGCTGATAACACGTGGCGAGGAAATAGAGTGCTTGACAGGCCGAGAAAATAGCGTCCGGGTTTCTTTCTTGGGAGGCAGTCGCAGCGCCGCAGTGTCTGCAACAGGTTAGATAAGAAGCAGTAGAGACACCTATTTCTCCACCAAGAAGAGGCACGGAACAGATCGTAGATACGACGTCCATGCGAGAGTCATTGGCGGGCGCAGGTTTCCAGTAGTCGCCTGCTGAGGAGTGCTAGACGGATTTTCGAAAAAAAAAAATGGCATCTTCGCCGCTCGTGAGCCTCGTTGATCCGAAGGAACAGTGCTTCGACTTGAAAAGAAACTTCGGGGAGTACATGCTGCAACATCTGCGCATCCATGCCAACTCTAAATGGGTGAGAAAATTTCGAGGATGGACCACTCATCGGTGCCTTTGGGTGTTTTTCTTTATTGTATCAAATTTTGACGTCCGTGCGACAGTGAAATGGGAACGTTCAGGAAATTGTTTGAGTCCTCGTTGAAATAAGGGTCGCCGAGGAGCTGGAGCACGTGTGCACGCGCCTCCTGTTGTCCACAATGGTTGCAACGCGTGGTCTTGTTGGTGAGTCATCTGAACAACCCTTATGCATCGCTAAACAATACACGTGGACATGAGAAGGCACATAAACACCCCACGCGGCTCTTTGCGGTGTCATTATGTGCATTCTCCTCATGCCCATGTGTCGTTCAGCGCTACATAAAAGTTGTTCCTGTTGCCCGATCAAATGAAGCATATGCGTACACGCACCGTTGAGTGCGATGTAATTTTTAGGGGCGAAGCTCCTTAAGGCGGCACCCGTTCGTCCCTCGTAGTCGTAGTCGTAGTCCGTAACCAGTCTTACGCTTTGACCTCCAAGGTGGTGCCGGTGGGAGATTTTTCCTGTGCGTTGTTGAACAATAAAAAATTCGCAGCGTGCGCGTTAACTAAAAGCCGAATTCTTCTGTCTCTCATTCCCCATTAGCAGCCATTGGCATGTTCCAGTAGAAAACGTTAGTAGAAGTAGAAGTGTGAGTGTTAGCTAAAAGCCGACTTCTTCTGTCTCTCATTCCCATTAGCAGGCATTGTTTACTTCCAAGGTAGTGCCTGGTGAGATTTCTCCTGTGCGTGATTAATCAATAACAATTTTGTTCAAAACGCTGTTGATTGATGAAATAAACCAACGAAAGACGCCAGATGTTTTGTAAAAGCAAAGCGGAAGAACGCCAGATGTTTCTAAAGCAAGAGGAAAAGACGCCAGCTGCTTAACGAAAGACGCCAGATGTTTTCTAAAGCAATGGTTTTCTAAACAATGAAAATTCACAGCGTACATGTAAAATTAAAGTGAGCTGCAAGTCGTCATAACTCATCGAACCTTTAGTATAAACGCGCCCTATCTCACGTCGGTGATGATGTACTGGGCAGAATTCACGGAAGATTCATGGTTTACCGATGAACCTCCGCAGCTTCGCCCACTCATCATCATTCACTCCGTGGAAATGCTGCGATTTTTTTTGTTCAAGATCACGTGCTTCCGCACAGACTGTTATTGAAAATTGGTACAGTAAAAGCAATTTGTGATTTACAGTAAAACCTCGGTGATACGATCACGGCTCGTGCGAATTTTGGGGTGATACGAATTTTTCTGTGGTCCCGGCCAAGGCCCATTAGCCTGCAATGTATTGGAGTACGGTTGTTGCGAACCGATTTGCACCCCGCGATGTTTGATACGAACGTACGCTAGCGCGCAGGTACGAACAGGTGCTGCCCGCGCTGTCGCGGAAGACGCGGCAGACACGCGCTGGCGCGGGCATGCGAGCTGAGCGACCATAAACGGTGCGTCGTTGCCTCCGAGATAGTGCGCGCGAATCTTAGAGGCCTTTAGGCGCCTTCGCGTTTAGATTACAGATGACGTTGACGTCGGGCTTTTTTTTTTTCCGACGCGTTGACGCGTGCTCCTGTGCCCGAGGCAGCAGCGTCTTTGTACTGTGTTAACACGTGCCTGCCGCGTCGATGCAGGCCATGTCCCCGCAATCAGACGTTCTATGAAACAAGACTGAAACTTAGGCTGCGGGTCCGTCATGAAGTCCCATAAAGGTGGACGAAGACCCCAAGAGACAAAGCGGACGGTCTGGGCGAAGGAGCTTGGCCTCTATCAATCGTGTGCAGAGCGCGCCTCAAGACACTTTCGCCGCAGTACTTTGGTGTCATGCAGAAAAGCGTAGTAAGCGTAGTAAGGTCACGGGGCACAACACATCTGGTTCATTAATTACACACGCGCGCATGCACCGTATATTTACGAGTACAAGTATGATCGTTGAAGTCTCTGCGGCCCTGAGAAACACTGAATCAAAACGTATGCCAACTTCCTTTTGTCGCATACTAACTTTCCATGTTTTCTGGTGATATGAATTTTGGATGACACGAATATTTTTGGTAATCCCGCGAGATTCGTATCACCGAGGTTTTACTGTATTTATTTATTTATTTATTTATTTATTTATTTATTTATTTATTTATTTATTTATTTATTTATTTATTTATTTATTTATTTATTTATTCATTTATACGCACGCCCGGGCACACACGCACTCCTCAGGAAGAAATCAGTTGAAGAAACATTAAAAAAGAAACGAACCACCAGTGAAACCTCACCACATCTGATTATAGATCGGGTCTCCTAGTAGGATGGCTGAGGGGAAAAAAAGACCTTTTCGTTAACACCGTCTTTCAGATCAACGGCACAACCCACGAAGCTGTGGCCTACGGTGAACTAGCTGAGCAGGTGGAGGCTGTGTGGACGGCGCTCTGCCGACTGGGTCTACAGGCTGGAGACAGGATCCTACTCCTCAGCACCAGCCGATTACAGCTGCTGCCCATGTTCCTGGGTGCAGCAAGCGCCAATATAGCGTCTATGTACGTGAGTCCAGGCTATGGACTAGGTAAGCGGAAGTCAAGATGTCCTTTTTTTGTTTTCCTTTTTGTTTTGTCTCCGGCTTTTAGAACACGCGCGCGCAAATTTTCTGAACGAGCTGTGTGCAATGATTGATTGACAACAGCATTGCAGGATGGGCGGTATAAAACAAGTCTTGTCCCTCCGAGTTGTTTCTGGTGCATGTATTTTCATTCTTATAGTGGTACCGCGTTTCTAACGGAAACGGAAATACATATCAGCTTATCGCGATGACATCTTAGTAAAATTGTAACGTGTAAAGAGTCCGTTCGGGAAGAAAGAAAAGCATAATTGGTTCTAACAGTCAAGATAATTATGACTGAGAAAAGCTAAAGCCAGCTGATAGCGCGAGGTTTCAAGGTGCAGTTTTAGCGGCATCCATTTTTCTTTTATTTCTTAGTTTCGTTCCCTCAAAAGCTCTTCATCTTGTTCTTTACTTGATTAATATTTAAAAAAAGAAGAGCAACATAAGTTTGGCCACAACTACAGTTGGATACAACTTGGGAAGGTAGGAGAGGCCCCGCCCAGGCGACTGAAGTGCGACCGCGGATTGCCTCCGCGGCTAAAGAAATAGTATCGCCCATGTACTCCGTGACGTTGTCCGACGGCGGTTTCACCGACCAAGCGGCTTATGACGTCAGTACAGAGCGCGCGATCATTGGTGCAGGCTTGTGTGCACCCGCCTTTGAGGTGGAAATGCGGCTGCCTTCTAAAGTTGAACCCGACTGCAGAGACGGTTGCCCTAAAATCAAAGAAATTTAAAACAAGCGCAACAATAACAAAGAAGCTAAAATAAGTGCATGAAGTTATCTGAACGTCATTAACAAAAATGAAAAACATTAGCAAGGCAAGCCGTCGGATTGCGCGCGCACACACACACACACACACACACACACACACACACACACACACACACACACACACACACACACACACACACACACACACACACACACACACACACACACACACAAACGTGCGCGCGCGCACGCACGCACGCACGCACACAGCTGCAAACACATAATAAAACAAGCATGTACAAAAGTAATCACAAATAGTTTATCAGTTTGTCGTCTACGACGAAATCACGAAGAGGCTTGAGAACTAATCTCTCTTTGTTCGGGCACGGTCACTATCAGGCACGGTCACCGTCGGTGTTCGGGCACGGTCACCGTCGAAACGGTGCAGACGAGAGCGAATGTTCATGTAGAGGACAATGGGCGTCGGCGCGCCCTCTTAAGCGAACGTCGAGTGCACTATTTCGCAGAAACCTTATGTTTCGAAACTAATAGTGCGACTAGAAGCATTCGAAGACGTTACATCCGTGTCCAATTGAGTAACGTATATGTGCTTGAAATGATGGCTTAACTGCAGCACAGCAATGTAATGCAGTAAAGCTTACAAGATGGATTGTGGCAAGTATCACTCACTCATTAAAAGTTATAAATACAACTGTTTTTTGCAAGAAACCATTACTCTGGAAAGGAGAGTGCGATTTTGCAAGATTACACAACCTCGCTCTCTTTTTCTTTTGTATGCTTTGTTTTCAAGGCATGGCATGCGGCACAGCTTTCGAACCGTCTGAATCACAGCAGTGTTAACAATCATCGTTAACAATTTGCACAAAAACACAGGATGAGTGCCAGTATTGTATTTTGCCTCGTTGCCTCAATTCGGTCATTTACTTTTCCACAAAAGGCGCGAAATTGAGTCAAAGTGTGGGATTTTACGCGCCAAAACCGTTATCCGATATTACGAGGCACATCGTTACTTGCAGATTGCCGATTATTTTTATTCGCCTGGAGTTCCCTACCGGGCACCTTTATCCAAGGAGACCTTTATCTAAGTACAAGAGTGCTTCGGCATTTTGCCACCATCGGAATGCAGCCACCATGCATGCACATAATTGAACCTATCACCTCCAGCCCGGCAACACTGGGCTACCACGACTGGTACAACCGATTCTCTCCAGTGCGGTAGGAATCTGTGTGTTCGCGGCTAAAAAATAAAAAAATGATGTGCGTGTGCAGATGTCCTCGCCGATGCGGTGCGGCCCCTGTCCTTAGCGGCCCTCTGCTGTGAACCATGTTGGGTTCAGGAAGCCGTCAAGCTACATCGTATGCTACCTTCTCTTAAGGTACGGGAATCGACACACTGCTAAACTCTTATGAACTATCCTGAAGGAAATATCGTCAGTCAAGAATGAATACAAGATTGGTATAGCAGCAGCGAGTACAACTTATTAGTCACAAGTATATCTAACGGCTACCATCACTATCCATCACAATTAACCAAAGAAGGGATTCTTTTCTTTTTTTGCCGAGGGGCTCGTTTCTTTGTCAGACACAACCAAATGAATCCAACCGAAAATTAGACCAAGGAAAGCGTACGTGAAATTAATTCTTGTCTCTAACTGTAGTGTAGCGATTATTACGTAAATTGAAATGAATTAGAGTGGACGAAAACTCACCCTTTCCTTTTGTGGGATCCTAACCAACAACCGTCGAAGGTTGTAGGTTCGGATCCCAAGTTGTAGGACAGGAAGGTGTCTCTAGGTCCAACGTTTTGACAAGTGGTGCCTTGAAGAAGACAAGACCATTTGTCGCAACGTTGGCTTCAGCGATGCCTTCCTGTTCAAGAACATCCATCTCCTCAAGCCTCCACTTTATCCCGAACTTCTGCCCTGTTTGGTTTTCAGTGTCACTGCAAGCAAATTACATAATACCCCTAATAAATGTACTTAATGGCTTCCTCTACGAAAGGATTGCGTTTACATGCATTTATAAATTAGAGTGAACGTTGTGTGAGCTTTCGTGTGAGGTTGTGTGAGCTTTTGCTTGTGAATCCCCTTCTTCCAGACTATCATAGTGCTCGATGAAGTGGCAGACAAACGGGACGGTGCGTCCGACTGCGTAATCACCTGGAGCGAGCTGCTGAAGAAGGGGCGCACAGTGAACGGAACACATCGTTCTTCGATCGAGTACCGGGAACAACATATCTGCTACATGACGTCAACGAGTGGTACGACCGGCAAGGCTAAAGTGGTCGTGCACACGCACGAATCTGTTCTAGCTAACGTCCAGTCAAACAGGTGATAATATATTTGACTGCCTCCTTGTATTAGGCACGGAAGTGTCATCGCGTTCGCGATTGCTGCTCTTTAGTATACGCACACATTCTTTGGCCAGGTCTGCAGGGGAAGACGTTTGTGACAACGTGACACCGTATCAAAAAATTACCCCAGTTTCACCCATCTATTGGTGTATCTGGGAACCGGAGCGTGATTACCCTGGACACTCATCAGTTGTCCGACTTTCTTTTTAACAACTCCATTGTTTAAAAAAAATTGGCTCGATCCTGGACATAGTGCGGTAATGGAGTGTCAAGAAGATGCCCAAAAGAGGGAACAGAGGTCTCATAGAGCATTTCATTTCAGGACAGCACAGCTGTTACAGCAAGTAAATATACCACACAGTTGGCAAATAAATAGAGCGTGCCGTTGGAGGTTCACCGCAACGAATAAAAAGCAAAAATACCTTTTAAAAAGTCACATTCTCGCCGTAAGGGCGAAGCAATCAATGCGACAGCAACAAATTGAAATGTTATACGAAGTAAGACTGGCAGCTAACTCCTTTAGGATCAAATTTCGCGTAACTCCACCAAAGGATAGCGTAAGGGAATACGGCCACTCCAGGGAGCGAAGCGCTTTTCGTGCTGTCTTGCCTCAAAGCGAAGTAAGCGGTGAAAGCACAGCACGTGCAAGGGTACGAGCCGTCTACTGTCGAGATAGCGCGCGCGACCGCACCATTTTGATCAAAGTTCGCAGTTCCTGCCCGAGTGATGCAGCCCCCCACCCCCTTCTCCTTCCCACCGGCTCCCCTTCATGCTCCTTAGCTCAATGGAGCCGGCCGGCGTGTTTGATCTCTGCTTGAACCGCGCCTGTCTTTAGCCTTCGCAAGCTTTCGCTCACGCATAGCGCATACGACGCGCTGGGCGATGTTATCAATTTAGACTTTACATGGAATTTGACGGCGACGCCAAAAATGCGCCTCGAGTGTCCATATAATTGCTATCGCAATAAAATGAAAGAACAACGTCGCGTATTTGGTTGCCACTTTTAAGGACCTGACCCTTTACTCGGTTTTTACTGCCGCTAAAGCTTTGGTTGCAGTAGATTGCCATCACTTGCGGTGCTTCGTATTTCTAGCCAGGGTGTCGGAACGAAATGTTTTTCGTTTCGGTTTTAGTTTCGTTATACCGCAAAAAGTTCCGTTTCGTTTCTGTTCCGGAACGAAAAAAAAAAAAACGTTCTGTAACGGTTCGTAACGGTTTTTTTTCTTTGTATAAAAAAAGAAAGTATGAAAAAGGTAAAGCAATCATTTAAAAAAAAACATTGGATTTGTGATGTAGTTACTTGCTCTCCTCTTAAAGTGGGACAAGGGTAAAACACGTTCTTCAGAGGAGCGGAAGTAACTGTACCACGTATTCCTACCAACTAGCACAAACCAGTATTCATTTCAAAGTCATGGTATTTATTTTCTCACAAGAAAAATACGAATTTTTTTAGTTGGCTTAATTCTTTGTGTCAAGGGAGTGAGCGCGATCTCAGAAGCAGCACGCCATTGAGTGTACTCTCTGATGTGCGAGACCGCTGTTCTGATAAAAAGATCGCCAGGTTTGCGCAGAACACGCAGAACAGTCACAGCGAAAGCTGGAAGAGCAGACTTTGTAGAGCCCGTTGTTATCTCTTGGGGCAACTAATATAGTAAACATGCAACGTACCCACTACGTCATAAATCGACGCAATTTTTCTGAAGTAGCGAAGTTCCCACTATGCCATTTTTCTTCATTCTTCGGAGAATCGCGGTACCCGAAATACATCTGTAAGCCATTATCTGAACTTTGTGCTGTGGCTGATAATGAAGAATTATGGCAGAGCACTTTGCAGTGGGTGGGAAGGAGTGTTGCGGAATGGGCGCCTCCATTCGATTCCAATTCCATTCCGGGGAATTAGAACTTGCCGCAATTCCATTCCTTTAAATTCCTCGGAAAGAAAAAAACTCAGCCCATTGGCACTCAGGGAATGGCCTGGCAGTCCGATTCCATTCCCGTAATTCCTCAACGTAGGAAAGGCATCTTGATAGTTTTATCGAGTTAAGAATGAACGCCCCATAAAGCTGATGTCATCAGATGCATTAAGAACTGCAAAAGTACGCAAAACACGTTGCCAAGGTCGAGGAATAGTAGCTTGGTGACATATGTCGTGCAGTACAACAACCCTACTAATTCCCATAGGGGCAGTTCTCCCGCTACCGATAGTATTTGCGTGGTCAACATGTTTGAACGAATGGTGGTGTTTCAATATTGTTTAAGCTTAAATCTCTTAATGCTAAAATGACGACATAGCGTATTTTTATGCTGACAAAAGCGCCTTTGCATCGAATACGGAACACTGGGCCGCACTGCCCGTCAGCACTCACGCTTGTCAAGCGCGCCTCGCAAGCATGGATGGGGTGAGGAGAACTTTCTGTGTTCGCCTCTGCGTAGATATGCAATGTCTTCCTTGTCGCAAAGGTTATTTACGTGTGTCAGGTACTAAACTGCTCGTGAGATAAAGATAAGGCTGTGCATAGAGTATTCGCCACTTTCGGGTGGGGGTATCAATGGGAACCAACGCGCAGGGGTAATTTGTTTCTCCCTTCGGTATCTGCTCGGATAATGCATTTGTTTGTACACTATGCCTCCGTTTGTAGTAGGCGCGTTGCTTATAAATGTACCGTGCTTGTAGTCAGCTAAGTCATTTTAAAAATACTGCTTTACTAACTTGCGAGGCTCTGACTTACTAACGTTTGAAGCTTGAAAAACAACACGTAGACGAAAACGTCCTCTATTTTCGGAAAAGGACGTAATTCCATTCCCATTCCATTCTTCCGAGCGTTGTCCCCATTCCATTGCGGGGTCGCGAAAATGCTGAAGATTCCGGAGTCATTCCAATTCCGGAGTGGTAAATCCGCAACACTGGTGGGAAGCATTAAACCACACACTCTTTGCGCTATTAGCATTGTGTGATGACTGGTTGTTATTTTACTCTTCTGCCACCCCTATATTACATATGTTAACGCGATTCCTTGCCCGACATGACGCCTGTGTAGAGTATTTTTGCGATGGAGTTATAAGCACCGGCGTGACACTGTGGTGGAAGACCCGACTGCCACGCAGAGGGCGCGGATCCTAGAAATTTGTTTCTCATTTAATTTTTTCTTATGCCACGCGATAGCGGTCACGTACACCGGCGGCTGCGGACAACTATGGAGCCAAAATCGGCAGTTGTGATCTCATAACAGCTTTCGCTGTAACAAACTTCAGCGCCGACAATGCCCTCTCCACTTTGGCCTGCTTGACAGGCGCGCAAAAGTCCACTTGCGTTAATATGAACATCTCTGGTTGCCACTGTTCTCGTTTTTCGCACAATTTCAACATATTTTTGCTTTGGATTTCCTGTCTGAGGTACGCGCTAATACTATACCCTGAGATATGCTCACATTGCATGAGCTCAGTTCTTCCGGATTGCAAAATTTTCTCGTGAACCGAAAAACGATTGAAAAAATTTCGGTTTCACTCCGGAACGAAATAATAAATAACGTTTCGGTTACGTTTTCGTTCCGGTCAAAAATATCGTTTTTTTTTTTCGTTTTTCGTTTTCGGTTTTCGTTCCGTTCCGACACTCTGTTTCTAGCTAAACTGCAACGTTTCCTTTTTTCTTTTTCTTTTTTTCATCTCGCCGAGTTCAGCCATCCTGCTTACATGACGCTGAACACAGATGACGTGGTGCTCGCCACCACTTCTCTGGGTCACGTGTACGCGCTCTTCGACGTTGTCTGCAAGGCCATTGTACAGGGAGCGTCGGCTGCCTTTGTTGAGACCGCTGACGATGTGCTCGAGGCGCTACACACGCACAAGGTATAGTATATGTATATACACGGAACGCCGAGTCTGACCGCTGATTCGTTGACCGTGTAATTAAAGAGAAAGCAACGACGTCGAATGTAGTGCTATGAGTTCTCTTCTCTGCGATGCATGGCGCCTATATTTCGACGAGATCGAGAAGATCGACACCTTCATTTTATCCAGCTGGTAACGTGTAAAAGTGTCGCGTTGCGAGTCGAGGCTTGTGTTGTAGGGATTTAAGGTATCAGCGATATCTGAGAAAAATACTATATCGGAGTATGCTACCGGCTCGAGGGCACCAAGACAAGAAAGATGCTGCGCTGTCAGCGCTGTGTGTCGCCCTCTTTATTGTCCTGGTGTCTTCGTGCTGGCAGTATGCTGTCATGAATTTCCAACAAGCCCAAGCCGCCGCCCTTGTGTACTAAATGGGGTTTCGCAATGAATGTGCTAGGCAACACCTCAGCGACGATGGTAGTATCTGACATGGTAATTTTAGGTAGTAATAAAGATATACTAGTTTGGAAATTAGTGGAATACTGCTCAACTGCCAATAAATAGAGTGCGTGAGATGTTAACTTTAAGTTAGAATGAAGGTTTACTAGTTCAGTGAGTAAGGAGAGCGCGGTAGTGGCGGCAGCAGTTTCGCTATGGAGCTGCATCTCGGTGTGTGGCTTTGCTGCATGAGTTCTCATTTTTGACGAATGGTTTGAGCGGGCGTCTGGTGCTCTTAGCTAGTAACAAGATATGATGACGTACAAGGTTTCTGACCAGCTTGCCTAGAACAAAAAGCACTGCAGGTCATTCGCAGCACACCCCTTCGTTATATTTCTTTTACCACAGTACTCTAGCCGTTATTTCAAGTTACATACGTAAGATTTCGACGTTTTTTTTTTTTTTAGGAAAGGGTTGGAATATTGTATTTACACGATTGTACGTCAACCAATTTTTATCTAAACTTGAAATCCGATCTTGGGGGGGGGGGGGGGGGGCGGGGTTGACTTACAATCGAAACTGAAACTAGTTTCGGTTGTAAGGTCGACTTACGCCCGAAACTGAAACAAACAAAAAATTAGGTGCTCTGTGGCATGGTGACGGCATTATGTTTACGTTCCGGCTCTAGCTGTGACGTACACTCTATTTTCTCGTGTATAACCCGCAGCCTCAGCAACGGTTCGTGGAAAATTTTCTAAAAATGATTCCCGCGTATTACCGCGAAGGTAGCTTTTCTGCATAGCTTTAAAGCACTGCCGTGAAGCCACCTTTGCACACCGGAATCCGAGTTCTTTTTGTTTTTGTTTTGTCTTTTTAAGCGACATCGTAAATAAGTTTTTTTTTTTTTATGAAATGCGCTCGCCCTTTTCTCTCTTCCTTCCTTTCTTTCTTTCTTTTTTGCCGTGAGATTTTAGGGGAGGAGGGTCGACCTACATTCGAGTTGACTTAAATCGTGTAAATACGGTACTTGAGCTAGAGCAGCAGTTCTGCTGCCGGGAAGTTTCGATAATACGTAAAATCTGTGTAATTATATTTCTAATGACTTTGCAGAGCAATCAAAATATATACTATGACATTTTTCAGCAACTAGCTGTTCCTTTTCTCCTTGTTCTCAACAGGTCACTGCCTTGAGCACGACACCTTACACGGCACGGTGCATACTGGAAAACGAGAAGCGCAAGGACTACGACCTCAGCTGCCTAAAACATCTCACGAGCGCGACCGCCAGCATTAACGAGGACGTGGCAAAGGCACTCTTCGAGGAACTAAATCTCAAGTCGTTTACTCAGCGTAAGTGGTTCCATTATTTTACTACGTCCAAACAAACCCGTCGCTCCATATATTCTGGCAACGTCTGAATTCAAGGCTCACTTCATTGTAGCGCATTTAAATGTGACAGCATTGTTTGCGTGGCCTAAGCGCAATTTCCAGAATATGGCTAGCCAACAGTGACCAACAGCCACCATAGCCCCCCTGTCCCTCAGGCGTGCGCCCGAGGGACAGGCTGGGAACAGGGAGGGGGGGGAGGGTGGGGGGGAGGGGGGAGAAGGGGACTTCCCTCCTAGTCACCTAAGCGGGAGGTGCCCATCATTATTTAAGAAGCAGGCTTATGGCAACGCAGGTTTTCCACGATAATGGCAGCAGAATCCCCCTAATGTTGCGTTCCAAAAAATTCACTTCCATCTTTACTCATGGAAAGCCACTCATGACAGCCACCATTAAACCAATGCTTGCGTTACGGGTCCAGGGTCCTCCTCACAGACCGTACAACGGCTTCCTGATAGAGCTTAGTTCTTTTAATGTTAATTAATCTTCTCATTTATATTTCGCATTAATGATAATTTTCCATGTTTGCTACTTATGTATATGGAGATTTTTTTTCTCGTCACCTCTCCTGCTTGGGCCCGAATGCGGCCTGCAGTATGTATAAATATAAAACAAAAAATAAGAAATAAATAATAGCTTTACACGACTGATCCTTCCGTATTTCACTGGTGCTTTTTTCAATTTGTAGCCCTGAAAATGGTTCTGTTTATAGGCGAGCCCAGAAAGTACTTTTGAAAGTCCACTTGCCTTGCATAATTCTTTTTTTTTCTTTTTTGTAGCCTTAGCTACACTTGCCTTGCCTAGGCAGTTTCGCGTGGCTCCTCAGGAGCCGTGCTGCGCATGCGCGAGGATCAGTGATGTCACACAGCTGGCGCATCGGAGCCGGCACCTCCCGCGCACTCCGCCGCTGCCGCGCGCGACTCGCTGCCGCCGGTATGCGCTTTCCAGAGGAGTGACGTCGTAGCCGAGGTAGACGGACTGGCGCTGGTGCGCGCGCAGTTATTCGCCTTCCCTGTGCAGTCGCCGTCTGACACTGCGCTGGAGCCGCTTGATAGCGCCTCTGACTGGCGTTTGCCAGTGTGGTTTAGCCATGGAGAAGGAGAGCGCAAATGCTGCTCAACGGCGCAGAAAAGCGGAGGAGCTCAACTCATCGGATCCCGAAGTAGTTGCATGGCAAAATAAATATACATGTGCCACATAATATGTATACGTGTGTGTCATTGGAGCAGCAGTAAGCATGATAATCAAGCTAATCCTAGACAATCAGGAAAGCTAAGAACAATCAGCTGAACCTTTGCTAACGCTACGTTATCCTGGCATAGCCGAGTTAAGCCACTGCAACATTTTGTTCACAAGTGCAGTTTGAACAAAAAACCCAGCGGTTCTTGGTTTGATGGCGATACAAGTGCTCTGCGAATAGTAACCATAGTGCATGATTTTCTAACTCTCAAGCCCGCGTCCCCGCTGTTTCTTTTTCTACATTTTATTTTATTTTTCTTTTGTCTTTCCTGTGGTGTAGGTGGCGGTGTTGCAGCAGGCGGTTGTCTTTTCTGTGCATTGTGCATTGTGCATTGCGCATTTCTTTTCAGGGGCACCAACAGAAAAGCTTCTAGCTGTTTTTGGGCACTATAGATACACGTATGACTAGTATTGTTATTATGAGGATAAAAATCTCTTTATTCTCTACGCGACTGCAGTGTACGGCCAGTCGGAGATTCCCTTCGTCACGGCGGGCCTTTACAGCGCACCATGCCGTTTTAAGTCGATAGGCCGCTTGGGCATGGGTGTCGAAGCAATGGTGAGTTTGCCAACATTCTCGCTCAAAACTGGGTAATGTAAAATTAAAGCGGCGCATGATTCAGTTTGCAGACTCGCTCTCTCTCTGTTTTCCTCCCTCCTGAGTGATCTTGTTGTATGACTCACCCTTTGAAATAATGCAGGCGGCTAATGACATTCAATGCCTTGAACAAAGAAGGAAAGCTTTGCGTTTACAATTTCTTTCCTTGCTTCGAGACCTAGCAGTTAGCCCTTCACTCTATCTATCGTCTTCGACATCAGGGTATACTCGCCACCATAATCTTCCTTATTCACTGAAGCCATGTTTTACATTAAAAGATTAATATTATTAATGTTTTCATTTTGTCCTTGCGCTGCAATCGAGTGGAATAATTATTTGTTGCCTTTCGCCACGATTTGAAACTGTGCAACTTTATTAACTTTGTTTACGTTTGCTTTGTTTGTCTTTTTACTAACCTTCCTTGTAGCTGTACAAGGTTTGCGATATTGAATAAAGACAGAGTAAACGTTCTGCATCGCGCTTCTACAGGTGAGAGACGTCGAGACGGGCAAGCCCCTCGGACCGTGGGAACAAGGCGAGCTCGTGGTTCGAAGTCCGGGTCTGATGCTCGCGTACTGGGGTAGGTTGCACGAGCCCGCCACTGACAGCCAAGGCTGGTACAGCACAGGTATACACGTACGCTCGTTGCGTTTGTATATTGTAAGAATACAGTGAGCCCAGCGAAGCAATAAAGCTCACCGCTCGAGCTGGTATGGATGAATTATATCTGGGTTATGTAAATGTTATCGCCTAGTGTAGGTTGCGCGCGAGTTAACGTAGTGTTGAAGAAGAAATGTTTATTAAGGCGAAAGCTTTAGAGGCCTCATCAAGCACGAGCTCTAACCGTGAGCGTCAACACGAGTGATATAAAAAGCATCACGCGATTACGTCACCATACGACGTCATCACGACATCACAGATCTCCAAAATTTATGACGTCACAATGACGTCATCATGACGTCACATATCTTGCCGTCATGTAAGGACGCCATCAGTACTTTGACTGAGATAAAAAGGAAGAAGATGGCTTTCGCCTTCGAGTAGTCCTAGGCGAATGCATAGGGGACCCTGTAGTTAAGTTTAGCAACGACTTCCTCTGAAACACCTGTAGTATATAATGCGTGCCTGTCCATGCAGTCTTACTTATCTAATCTAACCTAATCTAATATCCACGCGTAGGCGACCAATGCTACTACGACGAAGATGGTTGGCTGTATCTGGTGCAACGGATGAGCGACTTCTTTTGCTGTCGCGGTGCGAAGGTCTCGCCAGTGCTAGTGGAGAAAGTGCTGCACAAATGTTCGACAGTGCACGATTGCGCCGTCGTCGGACTTCCGCACCACGAGGCCGGCCACGTGGCACACGCCGTCATTGTGCGAAAGCCAGAAGCAAGCACATTGGGAGCTGCACACTTCACGCGATTCGTAGAAGGTTCGTCTTATCTCCAACAGAATTTGGGCGAGCGTTCAGTGAAACAGAGAAAGGCGTGGCCTGGTTGAAGCGCTTTGTCAAGATTCGTGAAATATTCCGATAGAAGTCAACGTTGATGCTTAGGAAAGATGGACTTGGAACATCCACTGGAATGCCGAATGATTTATTTTTCTCTAGAGATTACGAAAAGAAATGTAACTAATGCCAAGAATCAAAAACGCATATTTCGTCTTTCAATGCACGAGCTTTTTTGTGCAAGCCCGTTCAAGCTAGCACCTTAATAACGGGCAGTATAACTCATAGTGGTGCCAACATTTAAAACAAAAGATTAACGGGTATTTACCCGCCACGGTGGTCCAGCGGTATGTGGGGCTCGACTGCTGCACCGCAGGTCGCGGGATCGAATCCCGGCTGCGGCGACCGCATTTTCGATGGAGACGAAAATGCTTGAGACCCGTGTACTTAGATCTAGGTGCACGTTAAAGAACACCAGATGGTCAAAATTGCCGGAGCCCTCCACTACGGCGTCTCTCATAATCAAATCGTTGTTTTGGGACGTTAAACCCCAACAATTATTAAGAACAGGCATTTCTCACATATCGCGGTGTTTATTTATCAGCCGAGAAAATTGAGCAGCAATTAGTGTATTGCTAAAAATATCTTAGATATGTCACGTATGCCTAAATATGCTTCAATGATTTCTTGATAATTAAGTGAGCACTTCTGAGAGTCACAAGATGTATTATAATTCCCGATGTAAAATTCTTGACACACTCCGAGGCTTACGTTGGCTGAGCACTATGTGATTAAATGATGCGTTCTGCCCCTGTTTAACTCCCCCGCATTCTTGTTTCCTCTCTTTCCCTTTTCCTCGCTTTCCAGAAACGCACCGA
>NC_051178.1:121949775-121999479 GCF_013339695.2 Rhipicephalus sanguineus
TGAAACTGAGTTTGTTCTAGTAACGTTGGTCAGCATCGTATGTCTTCCCGTGCTAAACTGAAAACTTCGGGAGATCGAAATAATGGTTAGGAAAGTGGTGGCAAAAAGCCACGTCGTCGTAAATAAGTATCCACTGCGTAATATCTACAGTTACTGATGGACCGTGCAGTGCTTTTATAATTTCTGTGTTGTGTCTTTTGCTGGCGTGATGCTTCTGCATGTTTAATGCAATGTCGAATCCGTCGCTGAAGTAACAAATAAATTTCTTCCAGCTATAATTTACATTTTATCATTTAATCTTTGCGGTTGAGGTTTATAATGACACCGGTTAAAATGGATGCGCGAGTGATCTTATGGACAGGATGCAGGCATTGCTCGATTTGCCAAAGTGCGCTTCGGCTTTACGCAGAGATGTGGTATGGGTTACTAGGTCTCGAGAACGTTTTTACAATGATAGTGTTATAGGAAACACCAATGGACATCTGTATTTCAACATGCGGTTTCCTTAATTCTGCCGCAGGTGTTTATGGTTATGCATAGCAGCGCTTCAGGACCATTCGTCGGCATCTATCTGCTGGCGCTGGCATTTCCATGGGCCAATACGAAGGCAAGCACCAGAGATATCTTTGCTGAATATATTCGCCACTCTTTATCTCGTATTACGCGAACGTGCTAAGCTTAAGAAGAAAGCCAGTGGGTCTCCGCTTTTGACGCATTAAACTCTGAAGTGAGGAACATTTAAAACTTCTATTTTTTCATCCTCAAGGATAAAATATTCGACGCCAGATCCCTATGTTTTGTCGATGATTACGTATACTGCCAGTGAAATCTACAACCAATGTAATTCTGAGGTTTCACGTGCCAGAACCATGATATCGTTGTGAGGCGCGCCGTAGGGAGGGGCTGCAGATTAATACCCCCCCCCCCCTTTATTTTGTTCCAAATCTAACCACAAAGCTAGAAATCGCATTCAAAACTTATGTAGAGAAGTTTGCGCAAGGACTTCCTCCGACTCTGGCTGTACGGGAAGTAGCTCAGGTTCCATGAATAAAAGTAGACAATTAAGCGAGGAGCAAACGCGAAGATTAAACGAAAATTGACGATTCTTAGACGGCTACGCTAAATATAAAAGAAGGAGGGAGAAGACAATATAATATATTAACCCGTGTCCTAAGGTGTGGGCAAACAAACGACTACTTGAAAGAATCCGATTTTTAAATCTGAGTTTTAACTTCACCGCTTTGTTAGCACCCACACATATTTTGCAGAAACTTCCTACTGGGTAATTGTCAGATAATGCGCAAGCGTTATTTGTAAGTGGACACCTGTAGCAGTACGCTGTGGAGAACGCAATGCGCATTACTTGTTTATGACTTCTGTCATGTCAGGTATGCATCGGACACGTACAGTGACCACAAATTGCACGGGTCCGTTCGCAGGGCGTGGTGGTGTCTGCGTCTCTGACTACGGCTTTCCAGCTGTGGGTGATGACGGGCAAACTGTTCAACGGCGTCCGACCACCTGCCATGGAGGTGACGCTCGACCATTGTCCCGGGAACGCTACCATGCTGGCCGCCACCTTCGCATCTAAGATGGCAGCCGCTGCAACCGCCAGGTACATCACTCAAACTGCAGGGGTGGAGTTAAGGGCGAGCTGGTGGCGCACTGCCCAAGCACGGAGGTGGGAAGAAGAAATGATGACAGGAAAGAGCTTTCTAAGAATGGGCGAATATTCGAGTGCCTCGAATATTCGAACGAATATTACATTATTCGAATACGCTTCAATGCGAATTTAAGTTATTCGAAATTTCGACGTATTCAAAATGAACGAATAACATAACTGACCATATGTAACCCCTGAAAAGATGGTTTCACTGTAGCGTAAAACTGCCGCGCCGTGAAACTATCTTTTCAGGAGACATCCGCACTGGCGCGAAGTCGCACTTCAAGGTTATAATGTACACATTACCTGCACCTCGATTAATCTTTTTTTTTTAAGTTTAACAGCTTATTAAGGGGGCTAAGTATAGAAAATTTTCAAACTTCACATACTTTACCGCTTATAACCTGGGACCTATTACTATTCAAATCCTGCCGCTATTCGAATTTTTCCACCTCACTTCAAACCAAAAAATGACACTAGTCCACGCGTAGTTTCTATTCCTTAAAATATTGTGCAAGTTAGGTGAGTCATGACAAAAATGCTCATTTTTTTGTTATAACATGTGATATATACTATTCTATTCGGTTAGAAATTATTTGACAAAGCCACTGTTTGCTTCGAATTCGCTTCGAACCTCAAATTCGCCCATTCCTAGAGCCTTCCTGTCTGTCTGTCTTCCCTCCTTTGTGCTTGCGCAGTACGCCACCCGTTTGAACCAACCTGCAAGAAGCTCTCATTAAGGGCAAGGTTCGTAGCGACACACTGGATCCATAGCAGTTTTATCTCGGTAGGAGGAGGCAGCAAAATAGGGCTACACGTTGTGTTGTCACCGTAATGTATCGTATTTATGCTTTGGTAGGCTTTGGTAGGCTTTGGTAGGCTTTGGTAGATGCCAAACCATTGAAACGCCAATGTGGCTGTGAACAGGTTTTGTGGTCACGACTGCGTTATTCCTGATCATTTTTTTTACAGCTGCCACGCACGAAGAACAGTCGTAAGATATTTAAATCTCGGCGTGTAACTTTTATCTTAAGTCTTTTAAATAATACAGCTGCGTAACATTTTTCTATCGATATGAGTGTTTGGCCTTTCGGGCATTCCTGCGTGCGCTTAAATCAAGCCTCCCTCGCGCTTTGCGTTCACAACAGCGCGGAACGCTAACATATTTTATTGCACCACATACATCTACATATAGACAGGCATTTTCCTCGGGAGTCCCTTCGATATACACTTGTAATCGGCACTCTCCAGCTAATTTGTTGTTATTGGGCTGCTAATTGTACATGCCATGAACTTCCCTATGACTAGCAGTACACTTCAAAAGGACGGGCTGCTGGGCGAGCTGGTAGTTCACCTTACAACGGTGGTGGGCAAAAGAACCATAACACCAGAAGAAGGACCACGGGCACGGCGCAATAGTTTTTGTCATGTTCGTGTTCTTTCTTCTTGTGTTATCATTCTCTAGCGCACCACCGTTATAAGACTAGTAGTACTTGCTGTTGGTCTAGTTGGTTCGTGTAACAAATTAAGTAGTTGTGGTCGTATATATACATTGAGTGCACGACCGTAACTACATGAGTCGCGGTCGATAGAAATGCCTGCCTCCTTTCTCTGTGCTTGCTTAATTTTCACGTTAAGTGAGATAAGAAAGTGTAATTTTTTTTTCTTTCCCTGTGGGTCCGAACAGCAAGCGTGACATCTTCCCGCTCTACCGGCTGTCTAGCTATTGGAGCGGCCTCATGGCTTCCCTGATGACTGTCGCCATTGGACTCGCCGTCAGCATCGCCACAGGTTTGTAGCTAAACAGCGTTTTCAAAGAAAGACAACAACGAAACAGAAAGCAAGGGGAAAAAAAGGCTAAAGAAAATAAACGAAAGTGCTAGATTAATATTGTTCGTATTCATTCGGATCAAGAACAAACTGCCCATGAAGGACACCACTCCCACACTTACAAAGCAAATAAAATGTCTAAATGTCATTGAGATGGAACAAGCAAAACTTCGTAGCACGTTTTACGCAATTTTATGCGCAAAATGCGATGCTGCTGCATTTCCTCACGCGCTGTTCATTACAGAGCGTTCTGCGGTCATTCAGCTAGCCTTCATGGAACAAATTACGCAAGTGTTTCAACTGCTTACAATAAATTCAGAAGTGAAAAACTCGTGTTTCTGTCCCGATAAGTTTCCGTATAAATTTACGTTGACAACAAGCTTACTGCAAGCGACAACGACGTCACTGGGTTTGGTGTCTACGAACAAGCAGAACGCTAGAGATGCAATGTAAACTCCACCGTGGCTTCCGTGGAGATCACACATAAATCATTCAGGCTAACTAATCTGCGCATGCGCACTTCGGCATTCCGCCAATTAACACTCACATTCGGGCATCTCTCCCTATGGTCGTATAATTACGCCAGCGTGCGCGTTCTTATTTAAAGCTCTAGTATTCTCTTTTAATTCTTGGTGTGTATGCTGTAAATGCAATGCGTAATGACACCTACGCACACTCGTTTCGATTTATGGCTTTGCGCACATGTCCTCGCAGGAGGCAACAAGAACACTGCGAAACACATTCCCCTCACGAGTGAGGTCTTCCTGCAGCTCTGGGGCAGGACGAAAATGCTGAAGGTGAGTCTGATAATCCGGTGAGATTTCTCTTTAAATATACAGATTTATGTCGCGCATCGGGCGCACGTAATATTTGTCTTAACAGAAACTGAATACATCATTAATATCTCGAATCATCTCCCTATACCTCCGCAGTAGGCGTAATTTACCCGATGGAAAGGGCGGTGAGCTACGTTTATGGGTGAAACGTTAATGCGCTGACAATGAATGGCAATTGAAAGTGGAATTTTAACTTCGTAAAACCGATCAACCAACGTTGATTAAAATACTGCGCTACAGTTACGGGGACAAAAGACGTTAGGAAGGACACGCGTTACGAAGTGGACACGACAAGCGCAATCCAACACGCAAAACCAACTAGCCCAATACCCCATTTTGCTAACGATCTATACCAACGTATTCCTTAAAGCATTAGCCAGGTGCATGGTGTTCCCACCGGCGTCCCAGCAGAAACAATGAGAAACAAAGGTTGTTACCCGAATCAGGTGTAACACATGGCGCTCAGGACAAACTGATTTCCTTCATTCCGAAGCGAATTGACGGGGCCCCGTTATCATTTGCCGATGATTATGTATTCAGATAATCATCTGAGGAGCCGTGGAAGACAGTTGAAAAGGTGCAGCAATTAAAAAGAAAAGTAGCAAATCTTCAGACACCGCGGAAACCACGATTCTGGTATAGCATGTCGATCATGAGTTCTGCTTCGAGCTTGGGCAACCCCACGGCTTATAGGGTTGGTTGGTGCGTCTCGGGAAATGGGGTGATGGCTCGAGATATCACGGAATCTTGAAAAAAAAGAAAGAAAAAAACCTTTCTCACGCAAAAACACGCAGCCTGCTCACGATGGCTGGGACTACTGCACTCACGCCACCACCGATGAGCGTGAACTGCGAACCATAACGGCGAACGTAGAGAGAAAAGAATGGATGAGACCATGCAGCCAACAGCGGGGTTCTCCAACAGAATCTTACTCTTCGCGCTGTTCGAAAAACGAATAAAATATGTTCTGTTGGTCACACAGAGTTGTGTTACAGGCAGACGCGTTGCTGCCTCCCTTCTCTCCTTCAGCAAAAACAAAAAAAAAGCTTACTTTTTTTTTTCTTGATCGTTGTATGTAGCCGAGATACATTGAGTAAAACTGTGCGCGCAACGTCACAAAAGATACGGAAATGCGTGCGTTGACCAGCCGGGCGCATAGCCTCCTACCTTTGTACGTGTTCTATTCTAATCGCAAAGTTTGGTTTGAAGCCATATATAGATAGCGTGAAGTTCGCTTCGCTCGCTGCAGCGGCCGCGTTTCCTTACGCCAGCGTGTTGTTTGGGTTACACCGGGCCTCATGCTAAAGGAGTGATCTGCTAGCCTTACTTTGTATACCATTCCAATTTGTTGCTATCGCATTCATTTCTTCGCCCTTGCGAAGAAATTGTGTTTTCTTTTAGAGCGCAGCTCTTAGACGCCCGTTCCTGCGTTGAGTGGCGTCGCCGTTGCCGTCGCCGTCGGTGGCGTAATAAAATACCCAGGGTCGAATGGGATTTGAACCCGTACTCTCTTCGTGGCAGTCGGGTATTATACCACAGAGCCACGCTGGTGCTTGAAACCAGTGTTGGCGGTAACGCGTTACAAGTAACGGCGTTACCGGTAACGCGTTACTTTTTTCGGTAACGTAGTAACGTACTCGTTACTACGTTATGGGCGTAGTTGGGCGTAGTCGATACCTTGCGGAAAGCCAAAACTACAAACACAGTTGGCCTTGCCCCAACACGAAGCTGCACTCAGAATTCGCACAAGTTAGGCAGTATCGTAAGCGTAGCTGATTTTTTTAATTCGAAGATGTGTAATGTAACATCGCTGCATGTGACAGAACATGTGTCACCTACTGCTGTCGTAAACGGTTTTTCACTCGACTCCAGTTTTACTTCTTCTCGGCGAAACAAAAACCAAAACAAAAACCTTACTGAACAAGCACCTAGCTTATGTCGGATCAACAGTTGGTGAACAATACAGGCTCCAAGGCAAGGAACCAACGTTTCGGTTACAAGACTGGTCGAAACTTTGGATATGTGGGGACTCATGTAGAAACGATAACGTCACCATGAGACGTATTTAAAACGCCAGTGTGCCTGTATTTGAGGGCACGTTAAAGAACTTCCACCAGGTCAAAATTAATCCGTAATAACCCATCACCGCATCTTCATAAGCAGGTTATCGTTTGGGCACAGAATATAATCGATTTTTTTTTTTTTATCGCACCTAGTGTCCACCATCGGTCCACCTCATGTGTTGTTCATTTTTTCACTCGGTTACAGCGCAACACACACGAGAACAATAGAAGGAAAACGGACAACACGACGCGACAATCGAGTGAAAAAGTTAATCCAAACCAACAGGCCCAACTAGCCGTTTTGCTGCATCAGGTGTTGTGTTTGTCTCGTCGTTAGTTCTCGCTCCGTCATGAATAAGCGCGCGACGTACCAGACGTTCATTATGTCGTAATATGCGCCCCAGCCCGCTCGATCTCATTTGTCGTCGGCGTCTGATATCGAAGCACAATTGCTAGTTCAACTGGTTGGTACTCATGTCGAGAAAAATCAGTGCGACATTTAAATATGTGGAAATGCCGGAACAATGGAAACATTGTCTGCGTCTCTTACATTCCGGTACGTAGATTATTTCTTTTAACCACGAAGCTGTTTAGCAAATCGTTCCTTCATCATCATCTTAACGGGTCTGTGCCACTGTGCGGCTACCTGAGAGCGAGCACAGAGAGAGAGGGAGAGAAAGAGAGAGAGAAACAAACAGAGAGTCGGAAAGAAAGATACAAAGAAAGAGAAAGCGAAAAATTCTTGCCCCAAAAAAATTTTCACGCGGCGGGATTCGAACCCGCGTACCCTCGATCCGAAGGCGAGCGTCCTAACCACTCGGCTATCCAGGCACGCTAGCAGAACATAGCATAGCCTTGCATATTATAGTGTAGTAAGCGGGTGGGAAAGGGAGTCCTGCTTCATATCGATGTGTTCAAAAGCGGTCAATATTTACTCGCATAGTCATTTACTCTTTTTACCCGGTGCACCGTCTTTCACCGGCTATCAAATGTGACAAAGTTGTCCCTTGGCGTAAGGCATGCTCTTATCTCTGAGAAGCCTCTGGGAAGTACTCGCGCGAAGCGAGTACAAGGTCGGCGAACGTTTGTGTACGTCCTTGAACGTACGCGAGCGCAAGCGATGTGTGATAACGCGAGTGTGAAAGACAATGCTTTTCACCATTGATCAGATTTCGACGATCGATGGCCGTGCTCGCCGGCATTGTTGTGCTTTTATTGTTTTGTTGTACAGGTCACAAGTTCACCCAATAAAGAGTTCAATCCTTACTGGTTTACCTGCTGAAGTTTTCACCGTCACAAACGCGTGACGGTGTGAATACTTCACGTCGCAAAGTTGTCAAGGATGTGACAACCAAGACAATCCAAGAGATAAGACGCTACAGTGCCTTGTCAGGTCGTTCACATAGATGCTTACATTACAGGCCAATATGGTTAAGCCCGAAGACTCTGGGTGCGAAGTACGGTGTGCACGTGTGTAATATCGAAAACAATTAAGAACTCATTTTACAGCGAAGCCGTTTATGCGGACCCTGTGCCGTCGGCATCGCTGACGTGGTCCCGCTAAAAAAGGTCACGTGTCCATGGTGGGGAGGAGGGGGTCTAATGAAAAGTGTAGAAGGAAAGGGGGTTAAGGCGGGCGATTCAAACAGTGGATTGGGAGGGGGTCACGTGATGAAACTTACATAATGCTGAAAGAGAGTGAGCGCAACGAAAGCAGGATCATGTGTATCATGAATGATGATGGGTGGCGTGACGTAAGTTAGATTCAGCCAATCAGGATTCAGCTAGTAGTATGAGGAGCTCGGGATCCTCAGAGCTCTTCATCCGGTCTTGACTTAGAAGTAACTGGGCAAAACGAAAGAAGAGACTTGAAGGGACCGAATTAAAGGGGCAACAGCGTCGCTGCCTGGCGGCTTTCACGTCGTGGAGCAGGCTAGACTTTTCTGCGCCCCTGCCTCTTCTGCCCACATGGTTAAGTGCTGCGCTGGTTTTTCTTGACATGCACTTTATTCTATTTCTATTGGTTGCAGGTACCGGAAGAGGAAAAAGCGCAAAAAGAGCCCCTCAAAGTCCTGAACATCTCAGAGTTGGAGGCCCCTTCTTTCGCGTAGAACAAACTTTTCGACCTTTTTACAGCTGCCAAACTGGTTGTAGAAGCTCGCTAAAGTTAAAGCACATCGAGAAAAATAATTCATACGCACAAATAACATCATACGCACGAAACACAGAGATGTAATCTAAAAAGAAACAAACTATGCCGAATATAGCGTGCTAGCTTTCGCCACGTAACGTCTCTACGTTGGCAGACACCTGTGTTATGTTCCTTATGTATTCGCAATGCCCACGAACTATAGGTGGCGCGCCGTGCTTTTCAAGATGGCGCCAGGAGGAGGGTCAACCCGTTTGTTAGCAGAGGAACAGATTGGACGTGCGGACGGACGACCCGTGCTGCTTTCACCGGATGAAGTCATTAGCTGCGCTGAAATGGATATGAGACTAAAATGTTTTCCCAAACCATGGAAAGTGCTAAGTACTCGCCACCTAATTATTTGCTGCGGTGTGAAAGGTTATATTTCAGCTCCGTTACCGTGCATAACGATGCTTTGCGAAATCCTGTGCGTGCTACATAAAACTGCATGTACTAGAACTGACGTATGAGTTGAACGGCACTCCGAGGAGCCTGCCTGACGGATTTGCCGCAGTAGTAGGCCGCCAGCGAGTAGCGCCATCGCTGCTGCACGTTTAACGTGGTGATGGTTTGCAAACATAATACGCCGTCGTCATTACTTGCGCCGTCGGGAACGCGGAGTTACGTCTTCAACGGAACACAATCATTTCACATCCCATTCAGTAGCGCCTGTGTCACCGCCATGCTGAGACTTTAGCCGTGTGCATGCAATTCACTTCACTCGCATGTTGCAGGTTCGGCGATCAGCACGATCGAAACATGAATATCGAAAAGAATGCACACGTATGCTTTCGCAACGGCGAAGAAGTTAGTCGAGAGGCGTGCATTGCGGCCGTGACTGCACGTTCTATCGTTATAACCATGTCGCTTCGCTGGTCGAGCTCGAGCGTGTTGGCGGCATGCGGCGCTCCATAATATCCACAATAATTGATACATGCAATGCACAAGAGGAACTATGCTTTTATTTTGATCTCGCTCTAGAACATTATACATTAGATACAATCAAGGTGACTTACGAGCGTGAAAGAATATTAACGCACGAGGGGACGTGAAGTGCAACTCGCTCCTCGTAACTCGCTCCTCGTGAGTTAGCAGCTGATCGGTCATCGTCGCTGTTACTCTCGGTGCTTTCACAGTCTTCAACGTCCAGTGAAAAATCCTAGTCCTCAAGATGGTTTCTTTCAACATCACTGCTGAAAGCAATCTGAAGAATTTCCTCCGCCGAACGACTTCGACCACTCCGCGTCACCACGTTTATAATTAGAGAGGCGTCTGGGCGCGAAGAACACTCTGCTCTCAGACCGGTCAACAAGCAAATCGCTTGCAGTGTGCTGCCACCTACCAACAAACGTACAAAAACAAGCGGCGCAGCGCTGGCTATGAAATATGAAACCAACACACTGGTGAAGGACGGCGTGGAAAGCGTTCGCTCCACGAAAGGCGTCGAGCAGACGCGTTCTCGAATGATTGCAACGTCGCTCGCACGATTCGTAACAGCGCTTTGCTGACAAAGGATAGAGGTATCGCCAGCTTGAGATCGCTCAGTTATACAAAAGGACAAAAGCACATCGCGTGCCCGCGGGACCTCCCGCGTACAGTGTTATGGGATTCATGCACTACAAGAAACAGTGACCAATGCTATATGCAAGAGGGTGAGCTTCAACGGATTATGTCAGACGATAACATTTAACTAACCTGCGTGGATACAGAAAGCCTCGCGAAGCTGATAGTATGTGTACGCTGTGCGAGTTGCCACGTATTTTCACGAAAACTTTGCGTCTCGCAAGAACGAATCAGATTTCCTGTGTCACGGAGGACCCGCTTTGTTCACTGATGCAGGGAACATGCAAAGTCGTAGTGTTCTTTTCTTGCCAACGCGTTAACACTGAGGCTAGCACAGCTGAACAAGGGAGCGACTGCGTAGTGCTGCTCTTCCTGTGTCCCTGTCTTGTTTATTTGCGCTTCCAGTTTTTTACCTTCAAGTTGAACCAACTCGCCCAGTTACAAGTTTTATTGTAGTGCTGCCATTTTGTCGTCTACTAACCCTCCTCGAGAGGACGCTCCTGAATTCCGCTTGGCGGCGCGACAGTCTATGGGCATTGCGAATACTTACATCGCTTATAAAAAAAAAAAGGCTAATGTATCGAATCATATCATTTATGAAGCGTTGTAATCGGCACTTACCTTTATTTTTTTTTTAAAGACAAGCGAGAAACGTGTGGTAGACGAAAAAAGCGTGTCGTGAAGTTTTAGAGCGTTTTAACGCCTCATGTTAGCGCACGCACAGGCACCATGAAACAACTGTAAAAATTTCTTAGAGTACCTTACATGTATACCTCGGCAGTTGTTTTCGTAGTGGGCTTTCCCTTAGCCCCGCCACGGTGGTCAAGTGTTTATGGCGCTCGACTGCTGACCCGAAGGTCGCGGGATCGAATCCCTGCCGCGGCGGGCTGCATTTTCGATGGAGGCGAAAATGTTTGAGGCCCGTGTACTTAGATTTAGGTGCACGTTAAAGAACCCCAGGTGGTCGAAATTTCCGGAGCCCTCCACTACGGCGTCCGTCATAATCGAATCGTGGTTTTGGGGCGTTAAACCCCAGATATTATTATTGGGCTTGCGCTTAAAAATTTTCTATGCCATATATATACTTTGATATTTCGGACACCACCTTTATCAGGACGCTCTCATTTCTTCCTAATCTCTCTCATAGCCATGGCCATCAGTGCTGGGCCGTTAACACAAGCACCCGGGGAAAATGGAGGGTACCAGGCTACTTAATGAAATGAACAAGAACGTGTCAGGCGAAAACGGTCAGGTTAGATGCATGCCACAGCTGTCCGGCATTCAAAGCGGCACCTTGTGTGGAAGCGTCCGCTGTTTAAGATGGTGCAACTGAACGACGAGCTATTTTTCACTAACAAGCGTGTACTCGGAAGAAATTGCGCAGATATGTTCCTTGGAGGTACTTCTTGGTTCCCCGAATCATTTATAGTCATGTTATAATTAACGAGGATAAATAAAGTATGTGACTTTGTATAAAACAATGTTTTTTTTTTTTACTTCTTCTTGTCCTCTTTCTTTCCCTCATAATGAGAGATATGGGAGATGTATACACTTTAGATTCCTGGCGATATCTGCGTGTACTGTTCTATTTCAGTGAAGCTCGCCGGTTATGTTGGTCCATCATCTGGGATTGCACCTAGTCAAATAGCTATCGAGTTACACAGCTGAGTGTAATACCTATCTGCGTATTAAGCGTTAAGCACACCAAGCACTGAGGCACACCTGATACCACATGTTTTTAGCCGTCAAATGCACATTACTTCCGCATGAGCTTGGATTCACGTAACTGCCGTGAGCGAAGTTTGATTCTGGCTCATCCTCTACGGTAAGAGCATGGCCTGGTGATGACGACATGAGAATGACGTCGATTTAACGGCTACGGTTCTCGGGTGACGGACAGACAAAAAAAAACGCAGAAAACTCAGTTTCGAGCCATATAATGACTGTAGCAGTACACCAAGTCATTAATATCAACATGAAGGTCGTATTCGATATGTTATGGTCATTATTGGAAATGTTTCGGCGCGCACACAATAGACGGAAACGAAAGGCGAGAAGACAAACGGGCGCGAACTCGCAGCTCAGTTTATTGAAGGAAGTACACGAAATATATAACCCAGGGTAGCTCAAGAGCGCATGTGCGTAAAAAGAATAAAACAAACAAACAAGCAAAACATAAGGAAACAAAAGAAAAGCACATCATGACAGTAATTTTGCAGAAGTGGTATCTACAACGCACATGCCCTCTTGAGCTACCCTGGGTTATATATTTCGTGTACTTCCTTCAATAAACTGAGTTGTGAGTTCGCGCTCGTTTGTCTTCTCGCCTTTCGTTTTCGTGTATTGTGTGCGCGCCGAAAGTTTCGAATAATGTCCCTAAACCAACTCGGCCAGCTCTCCATACTATTACAGTATGTTATGGTCGCCTTGTAGCCTTGCAGAAAGGTCATCAACTTCGTGAGACTCCTTGACGAAATGGTAACACAAGCTCAAGGGCGTTGACCTCGTCTCGTTTAAAGCGGGAAAACACCTTTGCTTCCAGGAACATCACTCACTCGCAGGCTTTCAAAAGCATACATTGGCTTTGTGAGTTGGCGTCGTGAGTTGAGATCCAGATAGCTTTACAAAAGTCAATCCTTCACACAGCAGTTTTAGTCCTATATATAGAACCTCTTGCCGTGCTTTATCTGCGTGGCTCGGGGAAAAACAACAGCACAGAAGATGTGTAATAGGCGTATTCCGGGTGCTGCTTGTGGCGCATCGCCTTCGCTACCTTTACTATTTGCTGGCCTAAGGAAGAATAAAAAAAGCACTCTCCGTTGTTCGCATGACTGGACAACACCTACTAACGGGACAAACTATTTGACAGTGGAGCAACTTAACGGCGAGTTCCAGTGCGCCGCCACTGTCACAAAGCATGGTGGTATATGCTGGAAGCCTTAGTGGTCATTAGTGTCGAGCATGGTAAGATGCATGTAGTGTTTGCACCGTGACAAATCCCCTCGTCCAGTGACATCAAAATAAGAATTGCATGCAGTAGACCCAACTCGCCCTGTTGGAATTACGTACAGCGAATCTCCTTCGCACATTTGCTATTCACCCGGCGCTAAGATGCACACGACCGGACGTGCGCTCGTCGCTCCGATGCCTTTCTCCTCAAATTTATTTAGCACAGCAGGGCTCCCGATAGGCGCCCATTTCGCGTTTGCGTTTTAACCAACGTCTCCTGGTGTTTCATCTCCTGGCGTCACTCGCTGTAGCTGGGCTGCTTCGCTGTAAAGCTCCTAGATAGCGCCACCGTTCTTATCAACATGATGAAGAGCGTGGAGTGTAGTAGTACAGATCTCGTTGTCCCGCAAGGATGCTTGCGTTGGGGGCCTATTGTTACAGCACTTGGTTGCTGTGTTGGAGGACAAAGGTCCGATTCCTCGGTCGGGCAGCTATCGAATGTTATCTCTGTGACTTATTTGGCAAAAAAGAAGGAGTAGCAGCCGTGGTAACGAAAACCCGGAGATGTTTTCAGAGAAAACTTCACCTCAAAATAGAAGAATTCACTAGGGAGCAGAAGTGAAAAAAAAAAAAGCAATAAAAAAGGAATTACCGACCCCACCGTTATACGCATACCTCCCTTGCATTCCTCGTATATTCCTTGAAAAAAAAAAGAAAAAGAATACGAAATCGCTGGTCCTCGGCATTTACCTCGTCGCTCGTGTGCCATAATTTCCTGTCCCCGTATCGGGCTGTCCAGGCAAGCTACCATTTTCTTGGTTATGCTGGAAAAACAGCTTTGTGTTTCGTCATGGAACACGGAAATGCAAACAGTAAGGTATCGCAATCTTAGTCCAAAATATCAATTATATGTCTAAGGTCATGGCTGCTCACGGGTACAACATGAGCTACCCCAGAGTAGGGATGTATATAGCCATCACGTTGCTGTTAGAGAATATGTCGCGTAGAGGCCTCGTTGTTCTGCGTGATACCTTGTTATCCGAAGATGTCATTGTGGTGTGTACGATTTACCAGTGTAGTCACATGAAATAAGAAGCAATTGATAATTAATGTACAAGACAATGCCGATTCCACTACGGCGTCTCTTATAGTATGAGTCGCTTTGGGACGTTAAACCCCAAAAAGCACAACCAACTGTGCCGTTTCACTTTTAACAGGGATCCGGGATTTCATAGCGTCCGTGCGGGAAGACTCTCCCTTAAGAAGTGAGAGTGAAAGAGCCAACAACAAAAGCAAACGCATACCTTCCCTCTCTCAGAGCTAGGTGGAAGCAGGAAAGGAGGGCTTCCGGACGAGGCAACTCTCCTCTTCCCAGCCCGAGCGAGCGTGGAAAAGGCGCCTTGTTCGTCCTTCTCCCTTTCGTCCTTGCCTCGGTTTTGCGCATTTGTTCAACAGAAAGAGATGCTGGCGTTCTCCATATTGAATTTTACTTCTTTACGACGTGCGCACTCCCGAGGAGCGACGCGCCGATCGAGACAAGTGTGTGTGGGTGTGTGTGCGTGTGTGTGTGTGTGTTTGCGTGTGTGTGTGTGTGCGTGTGTGTGTGTGTGTGTGTGTGTGTGTGTGTGTGTGTGTGTGCGTGACAAAAAGCGCGCGCGCTTTTTGTCATGATGACAGCCACCACTGCTCAAGACAATAAAATGTCTTTCATCACCTTTCACCTTTCATCAAAATTCAGTGTCACCCCTGAGCCGCGAGCTACACAGATTCGCTGGCAATCCGCCTTCGCAGAGTGTAATCTCTCATGAATTTTTATATGAGCTTATACTTTTGTAATAAATTTTATTTGATACGGAAATGCCACCGACAGCGATTCACCAAATAGGCGTAAACCTATCGTTGAGTAATTCTAGTTCACTAGTGTTAGTAACCGCACTAACATGGTAGTCACTGTCATGTTAGCGAAGTTCATAACTTTGTATTACTACTTCCCTGTAGGTAGCGACGGTAAGTAGTAAGTATCATGGTAGTACAGTTACTAACTTGACAGTTACTACCTGCAATTACAACATAGGCATTGAATGTTGTGACAAGTGCTTGCTGCGTCAAAGTTAGTGAATACCGCTATTTTTTAAGAGTGTACTACTATATAATATGGCTCGCGGGGCCGTTGCACATGCACTGTAAACGTATTGTGAGATATTTCTATCGTATATAGCTTCATACCGTACACACTACTTGTCAAGTGAACAAGCCATCCGTGTTTGTTGACTTGCACAAGTATCAGGGCAGTGCTATGACTGGTCAGTGCTATGACAGCATGTCGACGGGCGTTTAGTCAGTGTCCTGCATCGTTAATGATCAATCAGTCAAAAACATACAAGCAACTGATGTTGCTACGCTTCTTGACGAGTTCTTTAATTGATTGGTTTCATCGTCATCACCAGCCTGACTGCGCCCACTGCAGGGCAAAGGCATCTCCCATGTTCCGCCAATCAACCCGGTCCTGTGCTTGCTGCTGCCACGTTATACTCATCTTAATGTTAATCTCATCTGCCCACCTAACTTTCTGTCTCCCCCTAGCGCGTTTGCCTTCTCTTGGAATCCAGTCAGTTGCCCTTAATGACCAGCGGTTATCTTGCCTACATGCTACGCGTCCGGCCCATGTCCATTTCTTCTTGATTTCGACTATGATGTCCTTAACACTCGCTTTAAGTGCGGAGCACTTTAAGGGCCCGTGATGTCGTATGCTGCCATCACTTGGCGTAACGCAGGAAGAGAGGAAGGAAGGAGAAGGAGAGAAAGGAAAGGCTGGGATGTTAACCCGTCTAGAAGGACCGGTATGCTACCCTACACTGGGGAAGGGATGGGGGAGATATAAAGATAGAGAGAGAAGGAGAACACGCACGCACAAAAAGTCACACACATGTCACAGTCATGCTAACGTCGTTAGTCTATAGCTGCCGGTGTAGGTCGGATGCCTTCAAGAAGTTGAGCACTGCCTTCGTCGCCTTCACCCGCGATGAACTCTCAGGACAACATGCCAGAATGGTTTCTTCCGTCAACGGTCTGGGATCTATGCGAGCAAGAGCGACTGCGAGGGATTTTCTCTGCACATTGTAGCGAGGACAGTCGCAGAAGATGTGCTGTAGTGTCTCCTCGCTACCACAGTTGTCACAAAACGGGTTGTCAGCCATTTGGATTCGAAAGCAGAATGACTTTGTGAAAGCCACTCTTAGCCATAAACGGCAAAGCAGAGTGGCATCATTTCGGCGTAGTCCCGTAGGTGTCTGAAGACGCAAATTGGTCGGGCAGTGGCGGTGGTGGTTGTGGAGTCTGCTTGCTGTATTACAAGTGGAGGAAGTCATTTCTTGTGCAGCCACTCGAAGTTGGCTAGCAGCATCGGTCCTTGATAGGGGTATTGTCTCGAGCCGGTCACCTTGAAGAGCTGATCGAGCAGCATTGTCGGCGTGCTCATTGCCTATCAGGCCGCAGTGACTTGGCAGCCACTGAAATGTCACGTGGTGTCCTTTCTCTAACGATGTATGGAGGAGATATCTAACCTCGAAGACCAACTGCTCGTATGGTCCATGTCGCAGGGCTGATAGCAAAGATTGCAGGGCTGCCTTCGAATCGCAGAAGATTGACCATCGTTGAGGCTGTTCGCGGTTGACTACACAAAGTGCAGCGCGAAGAGCGGCAAGCTCTGCTGCTGTCGATGTCGTTGGGTGGTCTGTCTTGAAACTGACGCTGATAGCTTTCGCTGGGACGACCACTGCTCCGGACGAACACTGGAGGGTAGTTGACCCATCGGTATAAACATGCACATGATCAGCGTACTTCTCGTGTAAAAGAATCAGAGATAGCTGCTTCAGCACTGGAGATGAGAGCTCAGATTTTTTTCTGATTCCCGGTACGCTGAGGTGCACTTCAGGTCCAATGAAGCACCAAGGAGGTAATGCTGGCTCAGATGCGGGGCTGAAGCCTGACGGAAGGTGGGCAGAATGGTTCGCAATCGTTGCGCAATACGATGCCCGTGGTCTTTCTGAAGGCAATGTTGCAAGGTGGTTGCAATGGGCCCGGGAAAAATGCCTGATATGAGCTCTCAAGGCTTCCACCGCAATGTCCGTTTGCATAGGTTGGTCCCGTGCGATGGAAATAGTCGCTTCAGTCGACGCGCATTTTGGCAAGCCAAGGCAAACTCTGAGAGCCTGAGCTTGTACAGCCTGCAGAGTGCGAATATTTGTCTTGCATGTATTGGTCAGTACAGGCAGACTATATCTCAAAAAACCGAGAAACAGTGATCTGTACAGTTCCAGCATTGCGTCTACCGACATCCCCCAGGTTTTTTCACCTAGGAACTTGAGCAGCTGGGAGATTGCTGTCAGGCGCTGTTTCATGTAAGACACATGCGGGCTCCAACGACTGGGCCTTATTGAGCGCGCGCTCGATCGCGCCTTCTTCCTCTTGTTCTTCGAGCGCCTTGACGACGATATTAAGTGCGGAGCACCTTACGGGCCCGGGCTGTCGTATGCTGTCATATGCTGTCGTCGCTTGGCGTAACGCAGGCAAAACCACGTTAAAAATAGAAAAAAAATAGCAAGCGAGCGAGAAATAGAAAGAGACAGAAAGGGAGAAAATAGGAAGAAGAACAGAAATAAATAGAAATAAAGAGAGAAGAATGACAGAAAGAACTGGAAAAGAGAAAAAGAAAGAAAGAGAGGAGGAAAGAAAGAGAAAACCGAAGAGAAACAAAGAAGGCTGCCCAGCACCGCACTTCCTTCAGGCTTGGCACCCCTAGGGCGAAACTGCCTTAATTTTTTTTTCCTGGCCATTGCTCTCTTCTTGTCTCTCAATGGACTAATGGGGCTGCCACAACCATTAATCTCTTTAAGGACTAACGGCACCGGGTCTAACCAGTAGTCCCCTTGCAGCTAAATGTTAGTCCCCACAGATCACCTCAATGAACTAACATTTACTCCTCACGTTTACACTTTACCGGGCAACCCTTAGTCCCCACAGTTGCAGCTCGCCACGAACGGTCGGTCCACTCAAGTACTCCATTCGGATGAACTTTTTATTCCCATTTCAAATGATCCGTTGATCCCCCCGGGGTTGATTTTCTAGAGTTACTCTCCGCAAGGCTTAATACTTCTCTCGCATTTTACAGCGAAAGCTGTTATGAGATCATTTCACCGGCCGTTTTTGGCGCCGTAGTTGTCCGCCGCCGCCGCCGCCGCCGCCGGTGTCCGTAACCAGTATCGCTCGAAATAAGAAAAAAAAACGAAATAAGAAAAAAATTCCAGGATGGAACGAGGTTCGAACCTGGGCCCTCTGCGTGGGAGCCCAGTGTTCAACCTCTGAGCCATGCCGGTTTTTTTTTTTTTTTTTTTTTTTTTCTTTCATGGTATTTATTATAATCTGAGCCATGCCGGTGCTTATTGAAACTGCTTTGCATAAAGGTCCTATACAGGCTTCATGTCGGGAAGGAACCACATTAGCATATGCAATATAGCGTGGTAGAAGAGTAAAATAAGCACCATGAGTCGCACAACGCGAATTCTGTAACCAAGCGTCACACAATGCGAACTGCGCAACGAGTAGGTTGTTGAATGCTTCCAACCCATTACAAAGGGCTCTGCCATAATTCTTTATCGTCATCAGGCACAGCATCAAGAAAGTGCGCATAATGCCTTACATGCGTTTAGCAGGTACCACGGCTCTCCGTAGAATGACGAAAAATGGCACAGCGCCTGCTGCCCTACTTCTCAAAAATTACAATGATTTATAGCGTAGTGGGTTCCTCGCAAGTGCACTTGTATTGGTTGCCAAGGAAGCCCATAAGCGCATGATCCATTTCCTCGGGGTCTCAGTAAAGTCCCCCCCCCACCCGCCGTCTCTCTCCCACGTCAACGTATGTTATACAGCATGACGGGAGAGGGAAATAGCGACCGGGCGTCACCCAGTGCAAATTACATAACTGGTGGGCCGTTTAAAGCTTCCAACCCATTACAAAGGGCTGAGCCATAATTCTTCATCGTCATCAGTCGTCGCGTCAACAAAGTGCACATAATGCCTTACACACGTGCAGCTGGTGCCTCGCTTCTCCGCAGAATGACGAATAATGGCTTAGTAGGTGCTTCCCAACTTCACAAAAATTGTGATTTATGGCGTAGTGGGTACCTTTCTAGTGTACTAGTATTGCAGCCCCAAGAGAGCTTACAACGGGCTTTAGAAACGCCGCTCTTCCAGCTTTCGCTGTGACTGTGCTGCGGTTTTAGCGCAGGCCTGGCGTTTTTTTTTTTTTTTTTTTTTTTTCAGCGGTGAACAACAAATGGCACCGAAAAGAACACGCGAAAAAATCTTTTCTCGTGCGTGTATCACTGCTTTCGCAGTCAGTGCGACAACGAAAGACAAAAGTGAGACAATGAAACGTTTTATTTTTCTCTCTACATATAAAATTTCTGATTTCTTTTATTGAATTCACTGTAAAATGTCCAATACAGGTCTAGCCGCGTTGTCATATGTCGTACAGTCCTTTCTGTGAAGCTGCTCCAACGGAAGCGATAGATGACCGGCATTGCACGCGCCAGCGCGCACGCAGCATTCTGCACGTTGTGGACAACGGCTGCATCCTGCAAAGCACAAAAGGATTGCAAATAGTCATGCGTGACAGAGGATGAAGACGCACGCACATGCAAAATACGTGCAAGGTGAAATGAAAACATACGTCTAAAATATGGCATGGAAATAATTTCACCGTGATGTCGTACATCCTCAAAGACGCATTTCGAGCCACATAGCGCAACAGCTCAAGTGCGGCAGCCGCAGCCATCACGCCGAGGCGCCGCCAACCACCGTGCCGCCAACGAGTCGGCGAGTTTTTTTGCAAGCGGCATCGTACAGCTCGAGCAAGCCGCCGCTGCCGCCAGCGAACCTCGAGCACAAGAGCGAGCGAAAGCGGTGCCACCGTCACGAATGGCGGCGAGCTGCTTGCGAGCGAGCGACGGGGGAGCCGACGGTGGCGACCAATTTCCACAGAGTTCCGAAGCACAGCTAAAGTCGGCTAGCGAAAGCCCCTCGCCAGCCCATGCCGGTGCTCTTCAAGCATGTGATATACAACCGAGCTCGTTGCCGGTCACCGAAATGCGTTTTGGACGAGTCGCAGCGCAGCGGCGAGGCCTCTGCCCAATATCGCGAACCCGCAGCTGATCACCGCGGCGAACCCTCGATGAGCGAGCGTGCGGACGGCCGACGGCAATGGCCGCCAAATTCCAGGCGGTCACAAAGCACAGGCGAGCTGACTAGCTGAACTGACGCCCAAGCCGGCCTTTGCGGTGCATTTCGTGCGCGCGATATACAACACGATCGAGCCCGTTGCCGGCAAGCGCGATGCGTTTTGCGCACGTGACCGGTACGGCAGAAAAGAATGCTCACTAATTTGTGAAAGAATCCAGCGCAGATTTCTGCCCTGAGTCACATCGAAATCATGCATCCGATAGGCCTACTGTCTTCTCGGCCGCCATTCCCAGCCGGTGGCGACGCAGTGCCGTGACTACACCTGAGATATACAGCGCGGCGTCATGACGTCTCGAGACCAGCTCCAGACTTCATGGACGCGGCGAAACGTAAAAGCAGCACCACACGCTCATCCACTTGCATAGGCGTGTGCAAGGTTCCCCTTCAGGGGGCGCGAAGGTTCGTCGCAGCGCCCGCCCCCCTCCCAATTATGTCAATGTATGGCGCTGACATTGCGCCCCCCCCCCCCCGGCCCCCCAGTGCGCACGCCTATGTCCACGCGTACGTGTATATCTGGCACCGCGGCGTAGTTCCTAGATCGTCGAACTCTCCGAGCGCGACACAACCGCCAACACGCCACGACGAACGCAAGTGGGAAGGCTGACCCAAGAGCGAGGGCGAGGAGGATAGCTAGCTCCCTTGACAAAGGTTCGCAAAAGCAACGTATCTCTGCACACTGCCTGCATCTCTCGCGTGGTTGATCCCTTTGCCGACTAACTGGTTTGCACACGGCACGCGTCCCTCTGCGGTTGCTCCTTCGCAGTCTATCCGTTCACCGCGCTAGCTATTGGGCTCCGTTAGTCCTCTTTCGGGTAACTTTGCCTAAGAGTGTGGTTAAAAGTAAGGCTGCCTCTTCTTCCCGAAAGAGAAGCCGAGATGAAGGAAAATACAGAAAAATAAGCACCCTAGCATTCTCCTCATACCCTTCTGTTTATATTCTTCCCTTTTCCCTCCAACCATAGTAAAGCCGGGGGGGGGGGGGAGAGGGGGGGGGGGCAGGTTTCCTCAGCCAGACCTCTCATGTTTCCTCGATATATCTTCCTTCCTTTCTCAAGCGCTCTTTTTCGTCGCGGACGTTTATTTCTCTAAACATAATGGTTCACCAGCTTGAATTTAATGCATACATTTACTGCGTATATTTAACTAAATCTCTGTAAATGATAAACTGCAAAAATAAAGGCATGAAAAGAAATTTTCACTCTGACCACACACAGTCAAAAGAAAAGAAAACTTTAATCGAAAACTTAAAACTTTTTCACAAACTTTGAAAAAGTTGCTAACCTTACTATTTACAGTTTTAAAGCGAAGCTTTCACTACCTACCATCCCGCAGGGGTAAGCGTCTTGTATGCGTTACATAAAGTTTTATTAGTTGTATCAGCTTTAAGCTTTGCCGAGGTACACAAGTGCTACACGGCAGAACACACAAAATGTACTCAGGTGAAGCATTAAGTTATGCAGTGAAGCATATCAAGAATGGACTAGGGGCACAGTTACGGCCATAGAGCATGCTGCTTCATCGTACTGTGCATGTGCATACGTGGCATCGCGGTTTACAGAAAGAGCACGGATACGTCTATGAAGTGTGATATGTACCGTCTGTGTTGCTACCCGCTGAGTTACAAAAGTGTATTGCAGTGACGCCGGTGAGGAGCATGCAAGTGGCGGAAGGGCCAACGTTCAAATTTTTGCCGCTTGTAGGGAGCAGTCATCTTTCGCAGTGCCTATTCTGTGGTCCAGACCACAGGATAAACTCCAGCTTTATTCTGTGGACCAGACCACAAAATAGAGTGCTGCTTTATTTTGTGGACCACACCAATGCTGTGGAGTTACTGTATATGCTACCTTTAGGTAAAGTAACTCTACTGTGGACCATGCGGTGGACCGTGCGCATCGCTGTAGCCCAAACAGCCCACCTCTCTTGACGACGGTTTTCTCTCACAAATTTGCGAGGGTTTATTCTGTGGTCTGGTCCACAGTATAGGCACGGCACTGCTCTCTCCTCCCTTGACGACAGCATCTCTCTCGAATCGCAATATTTGCTCGCAGTTTTGTGAATAAGCACGGACCAAGGAGGCTATTTCCGGGCATAGTACGCGAGATAGAAGACGCTTATGCCTGAAAGGTTCGAAATGCGAAGGTGAAGCCCACCTTTGCAAACTTGCTGGTCTGACATGCCAAAGCAGGTAAACTTGTTGTGAATTGACACAGCAAAAGGAAGGCGTTTAATAACAAATGACAGCGGTTCTAAAAATTTCTGGACCTGATCTATCCCGTGAGGAACAGTTAAGTCACTTTCAGCACAGTACGTTTGCGTCATGCAAAAAAAAGTGCACTAAGATCTGCACGGGAGACTCAAATTTTGAGCGATCCTCCCGATTGTGTGAACACGGCCACAGATCTCCCGAAAAACAGCGTCAATGAATCACAGCGACAAAGGGCGACGCTACTAAAATTTTCTGGCCCTGGGCTATCGTGTCCGGACACACTTCAGTCACTTTCACCGCAGTGCATTAGTGTCATGCAAGAAAAAAGTGCACTGAGATTGGAAAGGGGCTACTTTAGCTGTTTCAGTAAAGTTTTCAGACGTTGACGCTCATACAAGTACTCGTAATTATACGGCGCGTGCAAGCGTATGTACTTAAGTGACCAAGTGTACTGTGTCCAGTGACAACTATAGTAGGTCCTCGCCAGTCTTATTGCGCTTTTTTTTGCTTGACACAGGTGTACTGCGGTGAAAGTGGCTTAAGCGTCGCGTACGCGATAGATCAAGGCCATAAAATTTTATACGCGCTGTCATTCGTTATTATTGCTTTCTTTTCGCGGTGGCGTTAGCGTTCTTTTTCGGGTGATTTATGGCTGCGCCTATTCAGAAGGATTGCTCAAAATTCGAGTCCCCGTGCAAATGGTAGTGCACTTTTTTGCATGACATGAGTGTACTGTGGTGAAAGCAACTTCAGTGTTCCGCATGCGATAGATCAGGTCCACGAAATTTTAGAACCACTGTCATTTGTTATGATTATGCGTTCCTTTTGCTGCTTCCGTTCACAATAACAAGTTTATCTGCGGCTGATATCAATAATCGCATATGTCATAACAGCAATGTACGCCAAAGCTGGGATTCGCCTTCGCATTTGGAATCTTTCACCCATACGCGTCTTCAATATCGCATCAGTGTATACCTCACTACGATTCACAAAACGGCGAGCAAATATTGCGATTCGCGAGGGAAGCTGTCGTCAAGGGAGGAGGGATGCAGTGCCTATTCTGTGGACCAGACCACAGAATAAACCCTCGCAATCTGTGACAGGAAACCGTCAAGAGAGGTGGGCTGTTTCGGCTATAGCGAAGTCTGGTGCGCACGGTCCACAGCACGTCTATTTGGTCTGGTCCACAAAATAAAGCTGAACTTTATTTTGTGGTCTGGTCCACAGAACAAAGCTGCAGTTACCCTGTGGTCTGGTCCACAGAATAGATTGGGACTATATTCTATGGTCTGGTGAGCAGAAACCGTCGTCAAGAGAGGTGGGCTGCTTGGGCTACAGTACATTCCGCACCGCCCACAGCGCAAAAGTTTATTATGTGGACCACAAAATAATGCTACATTTTATTTTGTGGTCTGTTCCACAGAATAAAGCTGGAGTTTATCCTGTGGTCTGGACCACAGAATAGGCACTGCGGTCATCTTTGGCTGAGTGCTGCATGTCAGGTGGAATCAGTGACCACGATAGCGTCTGGGCTGTTCTTATTCATTTCAGTCTCAGTTTCAGTTTATTGAACGTACTTGGGCAGGGGGTTTACATGAAGGGAGAGATATAGTGAAAGAGTGTGAGCACTGCAATGAGACCTCATGTTATAAAATAGATTTTAAAAAAATAAAATGAGGAGCAGAGTAGCGAAAAACATGCATAAAATGCGTACAAAATAACAGGAGTTGAAACATGGGATGAAATGACAATGTCTATTTGATACTGCAATACACGTGCAGAATAAGTTAGTAAATAAGTAAGTGCTAACAAATTGTCACAGAGACAATCTTTAGGATTGTAATACTTTCTAGTGGTTATGGAGCTCGACTGCTGACTTATGGTGCTCGACTGCTGACCCTCAGGTCGCGGGATTGAATCCCGGCCGTGGCGGCCGCATTTTCGATAGAGGCGAAAATTATTGAGGCCCGTGTACTTAAACTTAGGTGAACGTTAAAGAATACCAGATGGTCAAAATTTCCGGAGCACTCCACTACGGCGTCTCTCATAATCAAATCGTGGTTTTAGTACGTTAAACCCCAATAACTAACCAACTAGGATTGTAATACTAATAAGTATTACAATACAATAAGTATTACAAAAAAATATAATGCATCTAAATAAAGAATACGCGAGATTCACTGTAGAAGCGACGGAAAAGTCACGAGAGTAATTACATATAACGCATTCAGCCGTCCGCTTCCCTTCGCCAGAGCGAGCACGGCCGGTCTGGAGGCGCACGCTCAGGAGCGAGCGCGCACCTCCAGACCGGCCGTGCTCGCTCTGGCGAAGGGATGCGGATGGCTGAATGCGTGTTTTCAACCGCGATATTAAAGCATTGTTTTACTCTTACTTTATATCTACGGAACCCTAGAGGCTACACAATCCGGAAATGTTCAGTAAGCACTAGTTCTGGAAAGTGCCATGGCGGTGCGGCGCAGCGCCGGTTCAGAATGTGCCGGTATTCAGAAGGGAGACAATTGCTCGTCGGGGGAGACGAGGGGATTGCGGATCACGTGACCGCGACGTCACGGATTAGCGAGTGGGCGTGACCCCCCCCCCCCGCGCCTCCTCGGGGGAGACGGGGACCTTTTCCCCGAAAGGACAAACAATCCCCCGGCGGTGGGGGATATAGCGAAATTTCGGGCTCTTGTTTGGCCACATTGTTGCACTTGCTCCTGCAAAGAGTGGCAGCGGGTGTACAGTCTGCAGCTACATGGTCGTCAGCAGCTCGTCAAACGGGTGGTGCAAGCCACCAGAGTAGTCTAGTAACACTGGTCTCCCCCTCCGTTCGCCTCGTCCGTGTGAGTGGGGGCATTTGTGGAGACTTCTCCTCGCGAGCTGACGTCACTAGGCTCCGCCTTTATCCCCCGAGCATTTCTCCCCCGTCTGAATACGCGGCGGCCACCGCCAAAACGACGACACAAGTGCAGGCCGTGTTGGTCGAACAGCCGACGCGGCGTGTATCGCTGGTGTTGTTTAACAAAACACTGCCGCGGTCTTCGCAGCTGCCGTATGGGACTGCTCGACTTTGCAGCAACGACGATTCCGACAACGGCGACCCTCACAGCGACTCCGCGGAGGAGGGGTTTGGCTGTGTATGTGTTTTGGTCACCTGCGTGTTGGTGCGTGAACTCGTGTTCCCGGGTACGAGAACGTCGTCGGCAGGTTCCATGAGTGTGATTTCAAGTAACTGTTCAGACTATACAGAGAGACGTTTTACTGGTTCAATGGAAAATTCCGCTGGTTTCGGCCTTCTATGAAAGTGCGTGCGAGGCATACAACAAGAAAAAAAAAACGAAAATATCTGGGGTCCTTTGACCGACGCTAAGACGACTTAACGCGAAAGTTCAGTTATCCTGGAAAGTGTATGCTCGCAAACTTGTGTTCAAAGGGTTTTACTGACGTCGCCACTTTTCTTCAATCTAGACTAGAGAACGAATGCGACGAAACTCCAAGAAGGCGTGCAGGGCCGGGCCCTGGCGTCGTGGTGGGAACAGGAGGTCGTCCACGGTGGAAGCTGGTAGTCCTAGGCAGCGGTACGACCGCCTCACGATGTCAGAACTACGCTCGCACCTGGACAAAACGAGAGAACCGGTGCAGAGGGCGCGCGCGGCACCAGCAAAACGAGGAGGAAGGTGCTGCACCCGTTGAACTGGTGCCGCCGGTGCAGCCAAATCGAAGATACCTATAGTGTTCGTGTGACGTCACTTCCGCCGCTGTCGCCCTCTCCCGCCATCCCTGATACCTGTAGTGTTCATGTGACGTCACTACCCCCGCTGTCGCCCTCTCCCGCCATCCCTGGGTACCTGCCACAGTTCACCTGTTGCGGCGCGGGGTGTCGAGGGGTTGTCAGTTGTTGCTGTGCGCGATGTTGAAAATCAAGCATTGCGGTTTTTCGTTGTCGTACTTCGACGAGCTCATCGGACCAGGAAGACCTCGATGGTTCTCTCGATACGAGACCATAGGATCAAGATGTGTGGCACGTCAACCCGTACCAGATTTCTATGAGCAGAGATGCCACCGCAGACTACGGCTTGTTGCCCGCCACGACCTTCGTGGGTATATTACCTCGTTTATTTCACTACAAATTGCGTGGACCAAGAACAAGTGAAAGCTCAAAGTCCCTCGAGGTCCACAATATTTTACGAGTGGATGAGTGAAGCGAAGCAGCTTCCATCGAAAACGAGTCGTCGTGCAGAGCTAGGCAAGTTTACAGGAGATACGTCCCACGCCACAGAAGTAGTTCATGAAGCGCAAAATCGAGACTTCCCAAGTGTTTTAAACAGTAAATGATGCTGAGGTTCTTTGATCGGCATTCGTGGAAACAGCCGAGTGCGAGGTAGAGACTTCGCGTGGTACATACCGGTAATGCCTGTCACTTTTTCTGTCTGGTTTGTTTTGGTCACTTTTTTTACCTTTTATTTTACTTCCGTTGCCGTGCGCTAATGTACAGTGGCCCCTGAAAATGATGGAGACTGTTTTAGGGAATTAACCAACGGTGAAAAAGAACGGAGAGTTTACCTGACCCCCCACTCGAACCGATCGGAATGTTAACCTAGGGGACTTATTTGCGCTATACTTCAAACCGCCAGTGAATGAAGTTTGTTTGTTTCACATCCGTTTTCACAGTTTGTTTCAATCCAACCCCCAAACGCCCGCGATTCTCATCACGATTTCAACAGCCTCCCTTACACGCTCACTGTGCACGCAGTGGTCGTGGCGAAGTCTGTAGGTATAGTAACCACGGTAAAAGCTATCTCTGTTTACAGGTAAGTGGTTAGATAGCGCTTACCCGTAATGAAGGTACGTCTGACGACGCGAATATTATCGAGGTTCTTCAAGTCATTTCTATTATTCCATTCCAGCCAAACAAGCGCGGTGCTTTTCAGAAAGTTGCAATGTGCGTTCACAATGTCGCGTAATAACTTTCGGCAAAGAAAACACCACGACGCTTTGCTCCCTGTTTGTGGGCTGCAGAATCGACTTGCTTCACCAGCAGGTGATAGTTACACAAGCTTGCATCGTGAGGCCGAACTGAGCGCCGCAAGCACGAGGAAATAACACGGCAGCGGTCGGCCTGCAGGCATGTCGGTGGCGCATTCCGGAAGTGACGAAGGGGCGCTGCGTGACGCACGTGAGAAGGTGTTCCGTTACTTGTATAGGAAGAGCGTGGACACACAGTGGAGAAAAAGAACTAGGAGGCTCACTAGTAAATATACGGCTGGTAGTGTAAGCAGTATGTCAACAAAGAGCGTTAAGCGAAAAGTCAGAGAGGCGGAGAGGATTTACTGGATGGCAGCTATGGAGAAAAAACCGGCTTTGAGTAACTACCGAAAGGGAAAAAAATGAAATAAGGAGGGAGGCATTTTACGACAATTCAATGGGAAGCGCTTTACTGTTTGAAGCGAGATCGGGTTGCCTTAGAACGGGTAGTTATAAAGCGAGATTCAGTAAAGAAGAAGAACAATGCACGTGCTGCGGGGAAGATCAGGAAACGGCGGAGCATGTTCTGATTGAATGTGGAGACATCCACCCGGGTGTACGTTTGGGCACGAGCCTACATGACGCCTTGGGTTTTAGAGACAATGGAAAGCTGAACACACCCGCGATTGAAATAAGTAAGAGACGGTTAGAGTATTGGTGGCAGAAAACTAGAGAGAAAGGACAAAAATAAATAATGGGAAAAAAAAAATAAGGACATTCTGCCGTAAAGGGCACAGAACGGAGCTGAAAACTTAAGGTTTTTTTTTTCTTCTGGAGTAAAATAGTTTTAATTGAAGTAAAGACACTAGGCCAACGCTAAAAAAAAAAGAGAGTAAAGGTTTTTTTTTTTTTCGAGCCTGGTGGCACACTTGTCACCGCCCCGTTATAAAGGGGACGCTCATAGCATCCATCCATCCATCCACAATATATGTATACGTACGCGAAGAGCTTTCACTTATACCCTGCTTTGCAAGAGCGTGATGGCGCTGTCACCTGTCTTTTTTATTGTTATTTCTCGACCATGGGGTTAAAAACTTTAAATGGACATACATCACGAATGTTCACATAAAAGCAAGACGTCTCTGCTGCCGCACGGGAGCCTTGTTCACAACGATAAACGAATGCGCAAACAGTCCGGTTATGTATGTTTTAAAGTATGACGTAGCAACATGCGTACACGTGTGGAAAGTTGCCGTCATTACATTTGAGCGTGTGCGCCGTTGTCCGGTTTGGCAGATTCAAGATTAAGCCAAGGAGTCCAGTAATTTTCTCTCTCCGTTATTCTTGCCCTATTCCAGTTTATTTCGTGGCCAGTTGCTTCTGCGTGTTCGGCCATTGCTGTTCGATGAAACCTTCTTTCTTACATCATACATGTGCTGCTTGAATCGTTTCTGAAAGTTACCTCTCTCGCCGACGAAACTTCCATCCAAATCTGCGTACCCCCCCCCCCCCCTCGGTTGTCCATTTTAATTGTCCTCATGTGACACTGATTCACCTTCTAACAGCAGCAGCGAAGTGTCATACTGCTTATCAATGAAGCTGTAAAGGCTGGACGCTGGTATTTTAGCTGAAACATATAACACTGCCATTTAGATCATGGTAATTCCCCACGTTGCAGCATGCTCATTCAAGTGCGCAAATTAATACGGCGGGCTGGCACATACACGGTGCATATTGTATCGCAATCGAGCCCTATTGGGACCGTATTTTTCGATCGCGATTGACCCCTTTGTAGAAGCTGTAGAACTGATTCAATCATCGAAAATTTGCATCCTATATGTGGCTCGATGGCGATCGAAAGTGCACCGTGGGATAACCGTAGAAAATTTGCGCAATAAGGAGCAGCAGATAAATATTAAGATCTTGCCGCAAAGAAACTTGTGCTCATGTGAAATGTTATTTAGCTACAACACCGAATGAGGCACGTGCCTGCGTATGGTTCTCTTGCATTTGCCTCCAATCATATCAGAAAGGTTCTGGCTGCATGCAGCTCTAAGCATGCTTGGCTGCTTTCCACACAACGCAGAATCCGCTTGCGTCGTGCTTCATAGAGATATGTGTGCTAAACACTAATGCAAATGTGCGCATGCTTGTCGTGTCAGCCGTGGCCCGTTTTTAGATGCTAACATACAATGAATTAAGTTACATGGTTGCACGCATTTCTTGGAGCCAAAATATGTGTATTAGACGCAAGCACGCGCTAAAGCCCATTTGATGCTTCAGTTCGACGCAAGATGGTTCGTCACCTTCTACAAAAGCAGCGCGCTCGGCCCCCGTGGCTTCCATGTAGGCGGCCGCAGCAGACGACGTCGGCAGTCAGGGCGTTGTCTAAGGTATTATGAGGAGCGTAACTTTTTTTTCAGAGGAGGTATTTAGCACTCCGTATGATCAGTGACGAAGGCGCCGCAGTATTTTACTGATTTCATCGAAGGGAAATGCAACGAGAATAATAATAAGGGAAACGCGGAAGCGGCTGTGCGGGAGAGGGCTGGCGGAGCAATCCAACCTTGCACGTCACAGGGATGCCTCCGCATGGTGGAGTCACGGTATGTCCTCGCGCCGATATATCGCGGAGGTCGCCCAGTGCACTGTTAGTGGGCGACCTGAATACTGAGGATGCCACACGCATAGGTGGCGAAACGTCTATGTAATTTTGTTATATTTTTGTTAGGTTAATACGAAATAAATATTTTAGAATCATGAACTCACCCGGCCTATGGAACATTTTTGCATGATTTTGCCGCAGAGGTAATTCAATATAATCTAAATTAAATGTAGATTAAATGCAGTTATCATCACCATTTAGTGGTTTGCGCAAACGTAAAGGTACAGGTTTACGTACGTACGTAAACATTTACGTAATGCGAGCTAGGGACTTTTAGCTTGTACGTATACTTATTAACGTTACCGTGTTACCGGAATACCGGACTGTGTTTACCGTGTTACCGGAACTCATGTTTTAGAAAAGTTTTAGCTCACCATACGTAAACGTTTATTTACGTACGTAAACATATACCTTTACGTTTGCACAAACCACTACATGATGATGGCAATTGCACACAAGCTATAGTTAATGTAACTAATATTGAATTACCGCTGCGGCAAAATCCCACGAGAGGTTTTTAGCGCGTTCATTATCCCGGTATACGAGAAGAGGTGTAGGAATACCAGGTTGCCGGACCATGGTGTCGACGTCTTATGACGCTTCATGCAACCACAGTCATGGACACGTTTGTTTTCGCCTAGTACTTTTGAGGGAAAAAATTATTAAAAAGACAACTTATTCGTACTTATGCCGCTGCAAGGCTTTCACATTGGATGTAGAATGCACGATGGTTCTGAAATAACAATTTTCTGCTTGCCTGGTTCATCTTGGCCTCGCTAGATGGCGCCACCTAAAGTCACTGTAACGGGAAAACTACCGCATTCGTTTTCTCTTCGCCGCCGCGCCCTTTCGGCGGCTTCGCCACATAAAGGGGCCAGCTCGCTCGCCTCGCTAGTGTCTCCTAGAATCACTGAAAATTTTCAGAGTACCGCAGAGGTAGGCTGCGCGCGGGCAACATTGGGCGGCGGCGGCCATTTCCCTTCCAGACCGTCCGGCGCGCCGGTAGCGTGTGTTGAGAAGTGACCGATCTTTTCGCCTCGATGCCGTGTTACGCTCGGTGTAACTGCAATATGTGCGTGTTATATGTTCAACAGGATAATAGAAGTGATTTCGAGTCATCGACAGTTATGAATCGACTGCGCGGTAAGCGGTGTAACTAATGGAACGTGCGGCGAATGTTGCCATGGGCTCGCGAACTCTCTTAGTGGCTTCATCGGTCTCTTTTCGTGTCACGGCGTTCGCAAGGTCCGGAGCTGTAAGCATAGTTGCATTAGTGTAATGACCGTGCGAGATGCCATTTACTTCGACACTTGGTGAATATTGACTGTTTGAGCCAGCCTTGCAGTCGGTGTTCAGGTTCACTTCATAGTGCACTCGAGAACATTATCGAACATCGAGAACATTCAACATTGCGTCCTTCGACTGATCGCTGACGCATACCTTGCTTACGCAACATGCTTGCTGTTCAGCTGAGTGTTATGTGTAATAGAATTTGTGTGTGTACGGTAAGTGGAAGTTGTGCGTGAAGTATTTATGTCTCGTTTCGGAACGCCAGCAGCCGAACGCATGGGCGTATCGGTGTGCGGTAGGTAAGGTGCATCTTATTTTGCGAATACGTTGTCATTTCCGAACACATACGTAGAAAATAGGCCATCAAAAATGATTGACATCCCTTCTTACTTGTTTCATTTCCTATTTTTTGTCTTAATATTCAAAACGTTGCAGTGCATTTGCAAATATTTTTCCGTGTTCCGACAAACAGTTTTTTTTTTTTTTTGGCGTTGCCAGCGCGTAAACCCATGGGGTTCGCTTTCCGCACTGCTTTTAATTTCAACTTTTTTTTTTCGTAATGCACTCTTGTTAAAACTTCCTCGGCAGAGTGCTTTATGTTATTTTGATCAGAAATAGCACATCCCGAAAATTTTTAACGCGCATGCTACTGTAACATAGTATGTATATAGACCTAAGGCTCGCATGAAATCGATTCCCTCAATGCGTGTGAGAATAAGCCGAGTTTTTTTTTCTTTTTCCTTTTTTTTGCTGTGACCATTTCTCACCCACTAAACATTATTGTAAGGGTACGCTCGGCGCAATGCAGCATTAGCAACATTTTTTTGAAAAAAAAAAAAGATATGCATAATAACATTGCCTTATACCAATTTTATCAACACACGCTTCCACGCTTCAGTTTTGCGCAGTGGCAAATGATCATGCCACAATTGCCTTCAAGGTATACAGTAAACAGTCATTATTTTAATAAATCTTCGATTTCGCTCTCGTGCGTGACACGCTTATAACTCGAAATGCATGCACAATCTGTTTGACAGATCGATATATAAACCAGGGGCGGGGCCAGAAATTTTTTTCGGGGGAAGGGGGTTTCAACCATACTTTATGTGTGTTCGTGCGTGCGTTTGTATGTGTGCGTGTATATATACGCAAGCAAAACTGAAAAATTTCGCCCCTGATATAAGCAGCTGAGCAAATAGAAAGGTATGTAGTATGTAGTTTTCAATATCGCTGAACATAGCGAACCGAAAAGGTGAAGTATCCTCTTGCATGAGAGCTTAGCAAAGTTTGTGTAGTTCACTGCAGAAAGGAGTGTTCTTCGAGGGGGTCGAAATCATTCCGCGGCCAACTATGCAGCCACGTAGAACGACGCTCTTTGACGTTAATGTTTCCCACACGGAATGCAAAAATATACGAGATTCCCGGAGTAGTTCACCAACAACGTTCGGTTGCTGGTGAGCTACTGCGGGAATCTCGTATATTTTTGCATTCCGTGTGGGAAACATTAACAGCTCAACAGCAACGTTCGGTTGCTGGTGAGCTACTCTCTGACATCTGTATGACGCGTTTAAAAAAGCGACGAAATACTTCTGGGGACCGTGGTACTGCTAAATGTCCGGCCACGCTCTGCATTCAACGCGCCTGCACCCAAAACGCTTGGAAGGGATATGGCGGCGAGAGGTCACGTGATGCGAGTAAGCCAATCGCGTCGGCGGCGGCGCGCGGAAAACAGATGCGATACTCCGAAATTTTTCTAGTGACTCTAGTGTCTCCCGGCCGCCGACGCACGGCGCTTTGGAGGGCGATTGTTTTAAATGCGAATGCATTTCTTAGTCGGGGCATGTCAGGCGTCTGTCGGTGTCCGCGCGCCGGCAGGTGTTATCTCTCCGCTCTCACTCCCTCTCCCATAGCAACAGATGCGGGCGCGCGCGCTTATCCTCGCCCCTAGCAACCAGAGCAGGTGGTGCGGGCGAGGTAGCGGAGAGTGAGTGGAGAGGAGGAGCGCGCTCTGGCGTGTGAGGGCGCTCGCATCGCGGGAGCTCGGCGGTACGACGCTGCTGCGCGCGCGCGCGCCGTTGCCACTCGCCGAGCGGGCGGTGTGGACGGGTTCCTCAAGCGATACCTGCCCGTCAGCGAAGAACTGCGACAGCAACGGCAGTCCTCGCTTCTCAAAGACCCTTTGACTGTACACTTTAGCGACCACAAGGCTGAGATTATGGCCGTCAGGTACAATGACAACACAAACAGGTGCTGATGAATGTGTAAATAAATGGTTACGGTACAAATCATCGCCTCGTCATTAATTTACGCCATTAAAATTACTACGCCGTGTACTCTCGGCGCAAGAAATGCATTCGCATTTCCTCACGATTCCCTTCGGGGAGGTGGGGGCTTTTTTTTTATAGCCTCAGAAAAGCGTGCAGGAACATTACGACATCCCGTATCGTTTTGACACTTTATCGCAAGCCTGTCGAAGCATCGAAATATGCCTGGGTGCTGCGCTTTTGGGTGCAGCAACCGACGGGAAACGGGCAAAGTCCTCTTTGCTATACCTAGCGGGAAAAAGGATGCCAAGTGACGGGCTGTGTGGCTGCACAGCATACGGCGGGAAAAATTGGTTCCCACGACTGATACCCGCCTTTGTGAGGTAAGCGTTTCATTGAGAATTCCCGAATGTTGTTCCGGGAATATTTGCGTCTCCCCTGCACTAGTACAGCTTGTTTCGTGTGGTTGCCGTAGAAAGTTCATGCACACTAACATTGCCGAGCAGCTCTTAATTATGTTTGGCATAAAACTGACACCTTTGGGTTCACATAAAGATCAGCGCGCCATGAAAACTGACTGCTACAGATTGGTATTGTGTGACGTGATCGTATGACGAACACAAATAACAGGTGGTAACATGAAAGTAATGGCATGCATGTCATGTAAGGCATGATTTGCATGCCATGCTCATGGGGCACTCGCGACCGGTTCGATGGCTTGATATGCACCAAAATAGGTATTGCGTGACGTGACTGCATGACGAACATGAATGCCGGGTGGTAACATTAAAATAATGTCACGAATGTCATGTAAGGCATGATTTACATGTTACCGCCTGTCACTAACTTTCGTCTTACAGAAATATCTCGTCATATCAATTTTGGTATGTATGCATTTAATTAAACGACCGCGAGCGCCCCGAGACCATGTGATGTAAATGATGTTTTAAATGGCACGCCTGTCAAGATTTGCACGTTATAACTAGTAAGTTATGTTCGTCATACACTCTTGTCATGCCGTACCAATTTTGGTTTGTATCAAGCTACCGAAGCGGCCGCGAGCGCACAATGAGCGTGGCATGTAAATCACGCCGCACATGGCATGCACGCCATTATTTTCATGTTATGATCTGTAATTTATATTCGTCATACAGTCATGTTATGCCATACCAAATTTGGTGTACATCCCGTTGACGAAACGGCCAGGAGAGCACAGCTGTGGGCGGATAGATAGATAAATAGATAGATAGATAGATAGATAGATAGATAGATAGATAGATAGATAGATAGATAGATAGATAGATAGATAGATAGATAGATAGATAGATAGATAGATAGATAGATAGATAGATAGATAGATAGATAGATAGATAGATAGATAGATATCATACTCTGTCTATGCAGCTTTGTTAATTAATGGATCTACAGTGATTATTGACTTCCTCCAAGCAAACAGACCATACTTTGTTACACTGTGCGCATATATGTGTGTTTTCCCGCAGACGCCAATAACTGATCGACTCCCTATTTATATAAGCACAATTAATAAATTTATTACTTTACCACAGGTGTGACAACTCGAACTATGCCTATCTTAATAAGCATACCAGCAGAGACAATTAAGCACCAGTTGCCGAGATTATCGGGCCCCAAACTATCGGGCCCAAGATTACCGGGCCCAAAACGTGTTGTAGCTTGTAGGTGTAGCTTGTAGGTGTGTTACCGGAACATGCGTACCGGTAACACGGTAAACGCAATGCGGTATTCCGGTAACACGGTAACGTTAAAACGGCCCGATCTGAGCCTGAGTGAGTCTGAGTGAGCCGACCCATGAGTGAGTTTGCCGACCTTTGCTCGGCCCTGTCGAGCAACAAGGCCACGCACGAGATGGCTCGAGGTTTCACAGACCGAGCCTCTGACTCACCCGGGCCCGAGTGGAGGTGGGAGAATCTCTTGGTGAGCTACAGAGACATGACGCAACGATATAGATTAATAAGGAGGATGTACCCTTCCCGAATAAATCAGTTAATGGAGGCAAGAATAATTTATACTAGTCGAGCTTCGTGCATGCTTTTCTTTTTAAAAGGTAATTTTTATATTTATCATGGAGGCAAATCTGATATTTAAACACCAACATGTATTATTCTGCTCCAAATTTATGTGAAACCTTTATTTCGTTAGATACAGTGAAAGTGAATGTGCGTTTTTGCGTTACATTATTTTATTGGCGATTTTTAACGCGTATATGAATTGCAGTAAGACTTTGGTCTGGGCGAGTTGGTTCATAGCAATGGGAAGGCACAGCGCAACTGAGACAATGGACAAGAACACGGAACACACACGCAGCGCTCGTGTGTGTTGCGCGTTCTTGTCCATTGTCTCAGTTGCGCTGTGCCTTCCCATCGTATATGAAGTTGTTCGTAATTGAAGTATCGGGTACAAAAATTTCATGAACAGTAAGAAAGTTCCACAGAAAACAAAATGCGCATCGCATTACGCGAGTTTAACTGGTCATTAAAATTTAGGAAGTATTCGGCTTATTTAAACGTGAAGCATAACTAAAAGGTTATGCTATCGTCATTATATGGCACTCATTTCCCAATGAGAACCTAAATCCTTAGTAAATCAATTATTCTTGGCGCGAACTTCCTACAACGAACTTGTTATCCCTGGCCCTGTTTTGTTAGTGCGTGGGTGAAGAAGTGAAAATGCGAAGAGTGTCGTTTTCAAGGCCTCTCCTAAGACTTTCACGTTAAAATCGACAATGAGCTTGTCAGAGATCCCCTGTCAACGCAGTTACCACCGCGGCATGGAAGTAAAATGGCCACCGGCCGTTTTATTCCAACTTTGCGGTACTTTGAGTGTTTTCCAGCTACTCTAATTACGGTTCAAGTTACGGTTCGAGGCTATGTACAAACGTACAGTGACTTTACAGTGTGTCCTTTTGAACAGTAACTCCACTTACGGTGAGCGCGCAAACGCTTCTGACGTCAAGACGTCGGGAGTTCAGTGACACCAGCGCGCCGCAGGAATGCGACATGTGCACGAACGTGACGATTAAGAAATCAAAGCCTCTGTAAATGAGACGTTTGTACACGTACCACAAACGGCCAACCTCGGCGTGCTGGTTTCGCTGCAGCGTTCGGGAGGAAGAACGGCATGCTATGCATGCCCATGCGGTGAACGTTCTTGATGCGCTATACATTGTGCTGCTGCTAGCACCTGTCGTTCACTGGACTGCTTGTTCACGGAGCTGGATGAGCAGCGTCTCGTTATTGTAATTAGTCCCAGATACAGTACGCACTGGAATAAATTGCGTGGCATAAACTGAGCGCTTCGCCAACATCTGCAGTGTGTGGGTGACGCCGACGACTTGGAACGACATTCGGACGTAAGTAGTACGCTTATCCAAGGTCTTATTTTTTTCTATATTTCTTTATATCACCAGTGGCAGATATGGATGGATGAAAAACTTTTATCACCCGCCACAGTGGTCTAGTGGTTATGGTGCTTGACTGCAGACCCGATGGTCGCCGGATCGAATCCCGGCCGCGGCGGCCGCATTTTCGATGGAGGCGGAAATGTTTGAGGCCCGGTGCCCGTTAAAGATTTAGGTCGGTGCCCGTTAAAGAACCCCAGGTGGTCGAAATTTCCGGAGCCCACCACTACGGCGTCCCTCATAATCATAATCGCGGTTACGGGACGTTGAACCCCAACAATTATTATTAAAACTTTATCGAAAAATACTGTGGTGCGCGACAGATATAGCATAATTCTGTTATCTCAGAGATGAATTATTCAAAAGGTGGTCCTTGTCTCGGCTAACTTTAATTGTTTAATTACGCTACTGCGAATAATGCTAATTACTTATTGTATTCGTTGAGTGAACTTGTAGGGTATATCTATTGGGAAGGAATTCTTAGGATGACACGCTTTATTCGCTCAGTCTTCGCTGTCCTTGCACAAACGCGCTTTCTTCTCTCTCTTCGTGTCGTATTATCGAGCGTCGAGCGACTGCTTCAATGTTCACGCGAAGACAAGCGCACGGCTCTGCCATTCACCTGAGTTCCACTCGCAACCTCTTTGTAAATTGATTGATTGATTGATTAATTGAACCGAGATCAAAAGGTTAAGTATCTTATTGTCAAGGAACACAATGTAGATGTGGTGGGAGAAGAGACGTGCTCAGATATAGCTTGGATCACTAAATCCCGTATGATGGCACCTCGGTCGAGGCTAATGGTTTGTCGTCGAAGGGCCCATTGTGCCGAGTCGGTGCCTCATTAAAAGAGGGGTTAATCTCTCCCCCTTTCCCAATTCTCTCCATGGCCCACTTTGAGGAACGCTTACACGATTTGCATATCTGGCGATAAAAGCATAGGTCACATTAATGAGTATTTCGGAGTGATTATAGTGTCTTACAAGCTCAAATGCGGTATAATGCACGGGAGTAAGTTCGCGGGGCTTGAAGTGTTTGACTCCGAAATTAGACGTATGTTATCGGGCTGTACGCGCGTAAAGTATAACGGATCGCCTCGGTGCGGAATACGTTAGTGTAAGCGCTTGGACACTGTGGAATGAAGGAAGGAAGGAAGGAAGGAAGGAAGAAACAAGCGGAAAGACAGGGAAGTTAGCCGGTTTTTAGACCGGCTGGCTACCCTGTGCTGTGGATCGAAGGGGTAAGGGGAATGAAAGATAAATGAGTATACAATGTAGCCTGTAATATCGATGAAAACTTCTTGTTCACGATAAGTAAGAACAGCGCAGTCATTCGGCCACTTCTACGTAGTATTTTTGTATGTTTCTCCGAACTTTTCAAGCAGCAATAACAAAACCAAATAATAATAAAGAGTTCAGGCAGAGCAAACGCTGGCGAAACTTAACAAGACCATTTCCTTTCTCCCAGCAAGAGCGACGTGTAAGTACACCAAGATTGGATGAAAGCATCCGTAACTCCTGAAAGGTTTCAACGCATTATCGCTTGCTTCAAGATGAGTGGCTATCAATCATCTCTATTGTGCAGTGGAGCAAAGCATTTAGGTCGTCTTCGTCCAGCTATCGTTTTATCAATCAATGTGAGGTTCCCAACTTCGAGAGCACGGACCGATAACAAGACAGCAGGCTAAAAGGGCGTAACGTTACATCGACTGTTTACGTACCGACATTATATATACTCGGTCGCATGCTATGATACAACGCCGATAAGAGCGGCAGCACCTACGTTGCGGCATTATCCCCGCTAGATCCTTCGCTTTCTGCATTGCGTCCGCTCGCGTGGCAAAGGTCGGCGGAGCTCGCGCTCTTGCAATCACTTCGGCGCGCTTGTACCTTGCCGTGGAACTAAAGTTGCGAAGGTGTGGACGCGAGATAGGGATAACGCCTTTGCTTGAGCATATCGAGAGGCTTCCCCTGCCCCTGGCATATTCTGGATACTGACGACCGTTCGACGTCCGGAACATCACTCCACCGTGATACGCGCGCACAGCTTCCCCATTCCAGGTAGGTAAAAGATCTACGGCCTACCTCAATGACAACGTCAATGGCTTACCGTGTACGCTACATACTCTCTTTCTCTCTGGATGTCAAGTTGGGTTAATTAAATACCATTTTTTACGGACATGCCCTCGGCTTCAAGCGGCTCTACGACGCCACCTGCGGCGTGCGGGACTTCAGCACACCAGGCCACCTGACTTACAGCAGTGGATATACGGTCTGCATCATAGGTCCCTCCTGGACTTTATGGAGGAAACACAGCCGCACAATGTTGTGTAAAGTGTATTTGTTCCTTAGGGCAAACTAACGAAATACAAAAAAACAAATGAAATCAAAATTGTCTTAGCTTTCGGCGTTGGCGGGTATGCATTGTGCAGATCATACAGCGTGTTGGTAAAGTCAGTGGCCTCATTTGCATTCAGGTTTTAAACCCGCAGGAAAACGTCAGAATGACTCATCCTTTTTTATTACCATTTCTTTTGTCTACGGTTTTCTTGAAGCGTGTAGAAGTAGGTATGACGGGGTCTACATACCAATGCCTGTGCTTTGTTTTGTTTTTGCGGCGGTATGACAGAATGACGGTTAGCGACGGAACGTGCTGTCTTGCGTCTTATGAAAGCTGAAGCAGCCGGTATTTTGAAAACTCCAATGTACAAGGCCCTATAAGAACCGTATGTTTGTATAAGAACTGTATGACTGTATAGAATAGTAAGAACTGTAAGAACTGTAAGAACTGTAAGAACTGTAAGAACTGTATAAGAACTATAAGAACTGTATGTGTGTTTAAGAACTGTGTGGATGGACAAGAGTTAAAAAGCGACGTTCTTAGCTGGTTAGACAGATTCCAGGGGGGATGTGTACTTCATCTTTCGAAATCATTCAACGTTTGCGGGTCTCTGGCATTTAAGTTGCTCGAAGTTCCTGTTTCCGCTTTTTCCACCGTAAGCGACCTTTCGGAAATAGCGCGAATGAAACACACACACACACACACACACACACACACACACACACACACACACACACACACACACACACACACACACACACACACACACACACACACACACACACACACACACACACACACACACACACACACACACACACACACACACACACACACACACACACACACACACACACACACACTCACACACACACACTCGCGCGCGCTCTCAATTGATTAAGGAGAGTAATGATTGGGAAATGTAGTGTAAACATGACTTTTGTCCTCTACTACCATTCTTTCTCAAGGCTTATTGTTATTGTGTGCATAAATAAAGTGATTAATGAAGCCTGCGCCCTTTGCGGCCGGTCACAGGGAGTCCGTTGTGATCGTCCAGCAAACACCACAAGCTACACAGATCCCTGCGTACGTGGCAAGTCGTGTTTTCCATCCACTTCTGCCTTTTTCCAATTGTCTTAGTAGGGTGGCGGTTTGGGCTAGTTGGTACACAGTGATGGTGGAGAGTAGAGTGCGAACAAACGGACAACGTGTACGACGAACGGACGAAAGACAAGCGCCTGTATTTTGTCCATTCTCCTCCACGTAGTTCGTTTCTTCCCTCTAAACGATTAAGCGTTCCTATTGCCTCTACAATTCAGTTAATATTTAGAGCTAATCTTTCCGGTCTTCCCTGGTTTCTCCGTATGTTTGCTTTATGCCATGCGCCTTTTTCTTTTACTGTAAGAATTTTTTTGCTTCATGATTGGCTGTGGCAGATTGCTCGAAGGGATACAAGCTACATGTAACTTATAAACGGAAATGTATAATTTGTTTATTTATTTAAAGCACCTTACAGGTACACAAAGGGCATTGCGTAAGGGGAGTATCAGAAATGTTACATCATTTATAGGCGACTCAGAGTAATGAAATAATATGAAAACATTGTTAATAATTGTACAGCTGACAAAAGAATGGATAACACCAAATTTTCTAATTGCATTTTAATAAATTGCTGCCCACGTTGAAACTCCGAAATTCTAGCAGGTGTTCTGGCGATACTTAATTGTCAAGTTGGAAACAATTATGAGTACAGTGACGGCTCACCGATCTACTTAAGGCTTATAACGTACTATTAGTCCCTATTCATTGGGTAATAGCTAAAATGAAACGAAATAAAAAAAAGAAATTCTTGGCAGTGGTTCTTTTGAAAAAGAAACATTGAAGACGTGACCGCGATTTCTCGGAAGCAATGGATCTGTGTTTTCTAGATTGTCTACAAAGAAACAATGACAAAATTTAGGAGCCATGCGAGTTCGCGTAGGTGGATGAGCGACGAAGCTGTACCGCATCACACAGCATTTTCGATAGAGGCTAAAATGCTTGAGGCCCGCGTACTTAGATTTAGGTGCACGTTAAGGAACCCTGCAGGTGGTCGAAATTTCCGGCGTCCCTCACAATCATATCGTAGTTTTGGGACGTTAAACCCCAGATGTTATTATTAAACAGAATGAAAGGGCACATATGTTCATTTTAAGGGGTAGCGCATTTCGAAGCATATGGCACCCGCTGCTTTTATATAGGTAAAAGCAGTGACGTCGCACCGAACTGGGAAAGCGTATTCTGAAGCACAAGCACCATTCAACTGCGCCGTTATCATTATTAATTATTATTTTTAAGGGCGGAGAACAATTGACATCAACCACCGGTCTGCCCGGTACTGCCCTTTTCCCGGGATCTGCCCTCGCTGACCTTTCTTTATAGTTGACATACGAACACGAATAATCCATTAAATCTTATCTATATACAGTTTTGCTATAAATAAAACACGTTTTAAATAATAATAAGCAAAGTTAAAAAAAGATAAATACAGAAAGTGTTTGAACCTGTGGGCAAAATGTCTCGAAGTACGAGTCAGAACACATTGGCTTACAATGGATATATGATTCTGTGTAGCAGCCATGACCTCAAGGTCCAAATTGTCTCGACACCAACACAATAACTGATGAATATCACACGCTCAAATCCTCTATAGGCGCGTCGTCAGTGACATTTCAAGGCACAAGGTTGGAACGCAGAGGAGATCTTTTATTTTTCCTAGAAAAGCGAACGCCCCGCGGTCCCTGTTTCAGCATTTTTGTTAGATAGGCTCCTGAAAATTTTTCGTGCCTATCGCCAAGCGTGCCCGTAAGCCAGGGAGAAATAAAAAAAAAGTTTTCCAGTAATTTCCATTTGAACAAACGTTCCGAGTTTTTTTTTTTTTCCTGGGAAGTGACTCATCGCGTGCACGCTGTGACATTAAATTCGAACAGTTCACTGGAATCACAGAAGTTCATGCAAACATGACTCAATGGAACTGGGGCGCTAGCCTACAGTCCCTGGGTCATCTACTGGGACTGGGTATGACTCAGGGAATGTTCACGAGAAGCTGACAGTGTGGCTGCTCACTTTTATACATGTAATTTTACTTTTACTTCAGTACCCTCAGAGAACAAAATGGTGCGGGGGGGGGGGGGATGCAAAAGTGAAGGTGGTATCGTTCGATGATTCCCTTCCGCGGACAATTATCGGGAAAAAAAGGCATATCAGAAAAGATGAGGACGTTAAAGCGTTGATTAATGCTGGATGACATACAGGAAGCTCCTGAAAAAAACTTCTCGTTTTAAGTAAGCGTATTCTAAAAGGAATTTCGGGGAAACGGCAAAGACAAGGATATTTGTTTCTAAGCTTTAGGTTAATGAATACAAAGCCTGATTTCAATAAAGAAGCGTTGGTTCTCCGGGCATAATTTGAAAGGATGAAGCGAGCTGGACTATTCTGGACAGACTCACTAATACCGGTCTAGTTTAGTTAGTCATATCGCGTAATTACTGATCAAAGTGCAAAACGTGTTAAATTAAGGGGATCGGATTTTCGTGAATGCAGCAACAACAGCGGTTGATAACTGAGCCCATTTTGTTTCCAGGCGATTCACCTTAAGGAAGTAACAGTAAGCATGGAAACTCCAAGACGAGAAAATTAAGATTACCATGCAGTTCACCATGATGGTGGCGCACTTGCTGGGTGATATAACGTGCAGAGCAGTGCGCTTTGGCGGTTTGTAACAATGCGAACACAAACTAATTGTAACATTTCCGTAAGTAAAATTCGATTAGACATCATATCATTAGCAATGGCAATTAATTTGTAATATTTAATGGCATAATAAGTACTTATAGCATGATAAATTATATACACAATACACGTTAGCGATGCATTATGTTAGTTACCGATGTACTAGAATACCCCGGAACAGTATAGTGGGTTAAGTGACATTGATTGATTGATTGATTGATTGATTGATTGATTGATTGATTGATTGATTGATTGATTGATTGATTGATTGATTGATTGATTGATTGATTGATTGATTGAAATAACTTTAATGGTGTCCTGCGGGACGCGCCCTGTCTCCAGATTAATTTTTATCACCTGGATGCCTCCACCATGCGCCGAACATAATGTACGAGAGCACTTTGCCTGATCAATTTTTAATGCCGACACTAATGCGATTAGAGTTATTAGGATATTCAACCTACCTCACAGGATCACCTTATCTGAATATCCGACCGCTTACCCGCTAACTTGTGTCACTAGGTGACACAAGTTAGCGGGTAATGATGGTAACCACGTCCTGATGGTTAGTGCCTCAGGATGCTGCACTGAGGCAACCGTTGCTCGAAAACAACTTGACTGTGTTTTGACACTGAATATGTGCCGGACTTCATAATAATCTTCATATTATAAATAACGCCTATCGTCAAAAATTACACGTCCATCATGATATATCGCTAATCGCATTAACGTCGAGAACCCTCTTTAAAAGATACACGAGCTGCCAATTTTCGGAGACAGTGTCAATGCCACTCCGATTATGAATATTGCCAGTCCAGCAATTCAATGCCAGTCCGATGATTGAATTCTCTACAGATCTTAACGTCGGAGCTGCTTGAAAGGTAGAGGTGAATCCCTGGGGATCCGTCGTCCGCACTTTCTGGCCCAGCTGCGAGAGCGAAGCCTGAAGAGAGAGTGCATGGGTAAAGCTAAGTGGGTGAGAGGGGAGCCTAGTGTAGAGAAAGAGTAGCGACGGGGAGAGGGTGAAGCTTGGGTAGAAAGCAGGAGAGCAAAGGCGAAACAGGTGGAGAGATTCGCTCGCTGGATTTCAAGCAAGACGGACGTGCCGGCCGCGATGTCCTGGATTTCTCCTCGTACCTCTCGCTCATCGGCGCCCCGTGACGGTCCCCTCGCCTGCTATGCCGTGCGCCGCTCATCGACGGGGCCTCCGCCGCTTCGTCGATGTTGTGCACCGTGCCTCTGGCTGTGTTTCGTGGTCCCGTCCCTGAACTCCCGTGACCGTCTCCCCCATCTTTCCTGTCCTCTTTTCTCTTCGTTGGATGGATGTCCCCCTATCACTTCTTTCACTATTTCTTCCTACTTTTCTTTTATTCCCTCCTTACCCCCACCCCTACAAGGCACTGCGCCGTGTCGCCTATAGGCAGACAGAAATTAGGTGCCTTTTTCCCTTCTTCAAGAACCACTACCACCAAGCAGGTGGTGCGGAGAGGAAGACCGTCTGTTAATCACCCTGGAAAAGATGAGGCCTCGCATTTGTTCTGGAATGTCCGCCTCGCGTCGCTACAGCGCGCACAGGCTGCTGTGTTGGCCCGCCTTGACGACCGACCCCTGTCGGAACAGTCAGTGCTAGAATGTTGACCCGAACTGTCGTCGCACCGGAAATCAATTGAGGCCTTACTGAACGTTTTGCGTGGCAGTGCCATATTGAATAGGCTGTAGCACTCCCGCTCTGCGCCTTCCTTTTGTTTGTTTCTTTGTTTGTTTTATCGCGCGCCTGCTCTTCTCTCCACTTTCTTTTCCATCTTTCTTTCCCCCTCCCCTCAGTGCAGGGTAGCAAAGCGGATGCTACAATTCTGGTTGACCTCCCTGCCTTTCTCTCGTTTCATTATCTCTCTCTTACTGCATGATGCCACCAGCTCCACTGCTTAATCAGCCATTGCGGCGCTGTCAGTTGAAGCTGAGCATAATTTTCCCCCTTTTTTTGTTGCTGTATACAGAGACCAGATATGACTCCAGACGTGCACCAGGACGTTGAGTACGCCGTGTTCGGCGTGTTCGTGGCGGCCAGCCTCGTCACGGGCCTGTACTTTGCGTTGGGCAAGTGTCGCCGCAAACCGTCCGATCGAACTGTCCTCCGCGGGAGCATGGCGGACGAAGAGTTCCTCGGAGGACGAAGCATGGGGATGCTGCCCCTGGCACTATCCGTACTCGCTTCCATGGTGACCGCCACGGGACTGCTGGGCTTCACGTCCCACTTCTACGCGTACGGAATGCACCTGCTGTGGGGCTCCATTCCCGTGCTCGTTCTCCTGCCCTTCATCGCGTACGTGGTCATCCCTCTGGTGCGACGGCTCGGAGTCACCTCCGTTTATCAGGTACACCGTAGAAACGATGTAAAGCTATGGTATGAAAGCTACGGGGAATGTGATAAACCAAAGGAAGTCTCAAAATAATGACAACGTGGCTGAGTGCCAGTCACCGATGAACAAATACCTGGGTGCCTTTCACGCCTAATGGGAACGCGCTTCTGCCCCGTTAATGCAAAACGTGAACATTAGAGGATGACTTGTCGTCATTTCTTTGTAGTCAGCGCGTTTCATCAACACGAAATAGCTCGCCTTGACTACAGACCGATGTCGGCAACGACCATTTTAGAATGTCGTCCTCAGCAGTCACTGCGGATGAATGCAAAGGAAAACGTTGCTAAAATTCTTGAAGGCAACAGACTGTCGCCGGCGGTTACAGACTATAATGGCGATATTGTGACTGTGAGGAGTGTGACTATGTGCGCGTGTGCTTCCCCTCTCCTTCTTTCTCTCTATATCTAATTTTCAAACATCCCTATCCTCTTCCCCCAGTGTAGGATAGCATACCAGTTTTGGTAGACCGGTTAACGTTCCCGCCGTTCCTCTCTCTCTCTCTCTCTCTCCTGTTCCTTCCTTCCTGGCCCAAATTGCTCACAGCAAAGCGCAGGACGTGTATTCATTTCACTGAGCAAGCGCCGATATCGACAAGAAATTCACCGACGTTACGATACTGCCTAATGCGAATTCCGAGCGCAGCTTCGTGTTGGGGCAAGGCCAACTGTGTTTGAAGTTTTGGCTTTCCGCAAGGTATCGACTACGCCATAAATAAAATTTTTGTGAAGTAGGACAGCACCCATTACGCCATTATTCGTCTTTCTGCGGATAAGCGAGGTACCCGCTACAGATCTGCAAGGTATTATGTGCACTTTGTTGATGCTCCATGTGGCTGATGACGATGAAGAATTATGGCTGAGTGCGTTTTAGTGGGTGGGAAGCATTAAACCACACACTCGTTGCGCAAGTACCATCGTGCGATGACTGGTTGTTATTTTACACTTCTGCCACGCTAAATTACATAGGTTAACGCGATTCCTTGCCCGACGTGACGCCTGCATAGGGTCATTTTGCAAATGAGCTTCAAGCACCAGCGTGACTCTGTGGTAGAATACGACTGCGACGCAGGGGCCCGGGTTTAAATCCCATTCCATCCTGGGTGTTATTTTCTCATTTTATTTTTTCATGTCTGTCTGTTACTCCACCGACGGCGACGGCGACGCCGCTCAACGCAACACGGGCGCCTCTTTTAGAGGCGCCCGTCTTGCGCAACGCCGTCAACGCCGTCGCCACCTTTTAGAGCTGCGCTCTAAAATGTGGCGACGGCGTTGCCTCCTGCGGGATGATAGCTCAGCTACAGTGCGCTATAGTATCTCGGTGAATACGTTTATATATCGTGTTGCGGCCGACTGCTTCGCGCGAGCGTAGAAAAGTAACGAAGTTCGTCATTGAAATCATATTTATCTTGTCTTCTATATAGATATGTTGTTTAATGGATACCAGAACACCATTGGGATTGTTACCTGGTGACGCTGTGTTCAAACAGAGGGCAGGAAAGTACTACTCTCATGCCAAGTTACGTGCTGTTTAACTGTTGGTGTAAAGGTGTCGGCCGCATCTGGGTCAAGAATGACATTCTACCTGTTGTCGTTTGCTGCTTCTTTACTTCTTTTTTTTTTTTTTGGGGGGGGGGGGGGGGGGACAACAGTTACGAAATAACAAAAACGTGTCTTGAGGATTGTGGTTGAATAAAGCGCCGCACGCTATAGCGATACCTACACGCTGATGCTGCTGCTTTCTATACTTCCCCGGAGCTTCAGTATCCCTATTTCCTAAACTGTAGTTCAGTATACAATGTAAGGGCAGACTTCATACCTCTGCTTTTTTAAATTTATTTTCCAGTACATCCGGATGCGCTTCGGCAACCATGTCGGAATCGCTGCCTGCGTCGTCTACTTCTTCCTCACTGTACGTGCCACACTCATGCTGATTTTGTACTTATAGTCGGGTACAACTTTAGAAAAAAGCGGCATTTGCACCTCAAAGGCGGATGCACACGCGCTTCCACCAATGGGCGCGCGCTCTAGACTGACGTCACGAGCCGGACGGCCGGTGCCTCCGCTCAAGGAGAAGAAGCGGGACTATTTCTTTGCCGCGGAGGCAATCGGCTGCCGCGCTTCGGTCATATGGGCGGGGCCTCTCCTTTTTTCTAAAGTTGTACCCGACTATAGATGGATCACTTAATTCATGGACACGCGTATTATTGAAAGCACAATATTACTCGCGGACTGGCGTGTTTCTGCTCGCAATGCGTAGTAACGCGTGTACGTGTCATATCGTGCTGTATGGGAGCTTTAAGATTTGCGCGGGTAATTTTATCGTTTCTTGGACAACGTAAATTGTCTCTTTTTGGTTGTTCCAGCTTCGATATATCAAAATAGCATCGCGATGCGTTCAGGTTTGTGTGTATCCAAGTGTGCGAAAGCAAGGATCTTTAAACTCATGTGTATATGTATAATTTTTGTCGGTCGCTATGGTCTACCTCTACTGAAAGAGCATTAAATGCCTATTTTTCGTTATTATATAAGCTTTTTTAATTAAACCTGCTGGTTTATGCATTGCGTCAGTCTTGCGAAGCACCTATGGCCGCAAAATCTAATGAAAAAAAAAAACCTAAGCTGCAGCGCTCACTATGCGATATTTTCAATCAACTGTTTTCGTTTGCTTTTATGATACCTATAACGTAAATGAACAATTTCAAAAGCAGCATTATGGATAAGCAAAAGCTTCTGATTACTTCTAAGCTGGCATTTTAGGCTCTGCCGCTTCACAACGTCCACAACGGCAGAAATTTACGCTACGCTCTCTGCTTCATGCTCCCAGTAGATGTCGACAGTGAGGACCTTTTTCTCGCAAGCCTCATTACTATGTGTAAAATATTTTAGCTTAGAAAAAACAGAGAACACATTGTCATATGAAATTCGGAAGACATACGCCCTAGCGAAAGATTTACGTCACGATATAATTTTCCAATGGATTCCAAGAAATCACTGTGACATCGAAGGAAATGTCACACCTGATCGCATGGCACATGCAGCGCATCGAGAGACTGATTCATCTCCATACTACCTCTCGCGGCGAGCGACAGTGCGCGATGTTTGTTAAACTACGTGGTCGAATATCCAAAAAAAACTTCGTCCGCAAACGGTGCGAAGAACTTTCAAATATAGAAAAGGGATCCTAGAATGGAATTTGATATTCCGATTAAGATTACCCGATCTGTCGAAACAAGAATTCATAGGCTTCCGCCAGGTACTGCCTATATTGCAGGGGTCTCGAACTCATCTCAACAAGCGGGCCGCGGTTCCGAAATTTAGTGGGGACAGTGCTTGGGTATTTGAACCAAAAGGGGGTTTGACGTATAATGACTAAAATTCTGAAATAGATTTTCTCGTTCTACGGTGATGTTTCAACACAAAGTGACCACATATGGCGCCTCAGGGAAAAAAATGCTTGAGACCATGGAGTCCCGTCGCTGTAGCTCCTCCGAACAAAGCGTTCTTAGTCGCAATAGGCAAGAAAATAACGCGAATACCATTTAGCAAAGTGACAAAAGTTTATTCCTTGCGAAGCCGCGGGCCGCATGTTTCAGACCCCTGGCCTAGACTAAGAGCTTTCTGTACAGGATAAGAAAAATTAACCCTGCTACATGCTCATTTGAAGATGCAGAAGGCAAAACATTTTCTTCTACATTGTAAAAATTATGATGTATCCCGTAATAACTTTTCGGAAAAGCTAAATAGTAAAGCTATCGTTGGCAGAAATTCTGGGCCCATGGCCAACGGAAACGTTTCAAAATAAACGTGGACGATTCAGGGCATATAACTTACACCGCATCTTGTGTAGTCAAGCAGTCTATAAGATGCACACGTCACTCGATGTTTCTGAATCACGCGTTACATATTTAATTTTTCAGGAAATCCAGGGCGCCGTCAGCATATTTGCGGCCGCCG